>NW_026927650.1:0-31020 GCF_032062105.1 Saccostrea cuccullata | reverse complement strand
CACAATTGCCTAAAAATTAAATCATTTATATCAAAGAATATCACCCCATATTAAATAAAGATTATATGAAGACTTGAATCTATTGTTTCGGTGTATTATGAACTAAATAACTATTCGTGATCTGCGTATGTTAATCTCATTGTGCAATTCTCATTGCATCTGGGGACGTTCTGTCATTTTCATCTTCTCAAGGGTTTTATAATTTTATGATGATGAGGCAAATTACCCTCTACTCACATGACTGCATTAATTCAGCAAGCTCTCTCTCTCTCTCTCTCTCTCTCTCTCTCTCTCTCTCTCTCTCTCTCTCATAAGACTAGAAAAAACAATACACATAAAAGAAAAAAAACTTGCTTTGATAGTCAATTAGTCATCTGACAAAATTATAAGTAAAACCACTTCAAGTAAGAAGTAAAGAAATGGAAAAGGATGAAAACTTCTTTTTTAATATTTATATATCATCACATGTTGATAATGGCTTCCCGTAATCAGACACCATTATCTACTCCCATATTGGGAGTCAGTTTTTGCCTAAAAAATGTATATATGCAACATATGGAGATAACGAACAGTATTCAAGATCAAAAGTCCATAAAACAATACAAAACAGAAGCGCAAATACGAACCTCTAAAACATCAGAGGTGGGATCAGGTGCCATGGAGAGTGAGCGTCACCCGCCGTGTGTTCCTTGTCATGATCAGGAAATAACGGGAAAATCCGTCGTTAATTCAGTGTATAAATAATGGACTAACAATAAGTATGAAAAACGTCAATCAGCATTTGACTCAATGAAAAACTGTAATTGCTGACAAGGTCATTGTATCGACCATAGAACTTACGAAATGAGAACGAGAACGACACTGCTGATATTCTTGTTTCATCAACTTGTTTGTCAATAATTTATCTCCTTTTAGAAATTGTTCATACGTAGAGCATGCTCTTGCATATCGAATCAACTAAGATATATAAACTCCGAATCAAGTGATGAAGGTATATAGCTGCATAAGTAAGGGAAGTTCCTTATAGAAAAAGTAAAGTCATTACGTTTATCATAGAGCTTGATTGTTAAGTTACCATTGATGAGTTTTTTAAGTAAAATATCCAAGTATGAAATAGATGTTTCAGACTCTGTGGTATCTTCTATTTCAAGCTCACCGGGATATATCGTATCGTATCGACATAGGAATGGAAATTACCATTGTTAATTGACAGTACGTCGTTGATATATCTAAATGTCGAGTTAAAGGCCACAACAAGTGTTTTCTTCTTTTCACATTTAAGATTATGCACAGATTCTTCTTCATATGAACACAAAATTAGGTCTGCTAATAACGGATGGCAAGTGGTACCCATGGGGATTCCAATTTCAATAGATTGTTGAAAGACCTGGTCTCCAAAAACCACATAAATATTGTCAATCAGAAATTCAAGCATCTTTTTGATGTCAACTTCAGAGTACATAATGTACTTGTGTGTGCAGTTAGATGTTTTTTTAACAAAATTATTTTGCAAATGACCAGATAAGTAAATTTACGAGTTCCATTTTTATAGAAAAAGCTGCTGTCAATGATTTTTAGAAGCCTGGACTTTTATTTATCGTGGGGAATGGTTGTATACAAAGTTGAAAAGTCGTAAGTTTTTAAACTGTTGATTTTGGTAAAATCTTGTGATTTCAAATTGTCAAAAAGTTCTTTGGAATATTTTAGTATCCACATCTGATTCCCACCACTTCTTGATTATATTGTTGCACAGTACTCCTTCACTACTGTCAATATCTTAATGAGGTGTAACGAAAGAGGCTTGGTTGAACATTTACTGGAACCCGCAATGTATCTTTGTTTGTAAGGATTTTTATGAAATTTCGGAATCCAATATATATAGGGTAGTTCAAATTCCGTTTGGCTGTGTGGAATATTTAAAATATTTAAAACAGACATTTGATTTTGACGAAATTCGTCTTTAGAAAGGGGAGTATAAGTTCTTCTAAAATACAATATTACAAATAAAGTCAATTACTGATCATGTTATCTGCTATTATTGCAGAAACTGAAGCTGCATGTCAAGATTTTTAATTCCATTTGAAAAAGCTGTGTCAACTTAGCTGGGGATTTTTTTTCAACAAATTCATTATTTATGAATTCCGAAAAAAGTCCTTTTAAAATAAGTAAAATTTTTATAACGTTATATAGTGAGTAAAATCTTACAAATAAAGTCATGTTGTTCCATTCTGAATTTTCAATCCATATTTAAATCTTGAAAAGGATTATAATTGTTGCACAGTATATCATAATATTGTTCCCCTTAATGATCTTTTATAATTTCAACATTTTAATTCAATAAGTGACTAATTGAACCCAAATGTATCTTTGTTTGTAAGGATTTTTATGAAATTTCGGAATCCAATATATATGGGTATTAACATTCTTTTTCATAGCTGTATAATAACGTTCCAAATTTAAAACAGACATTTATAGGGTAACCTTTTAAAACTTTAGAAAGGGGAACACGATTTATATTATATTTTTGTAAATTAAATCCAAAATTCTTCTGGCCACAATTTATATAATGAGCCTTACAAATAAAGTCAATGTTAAATACCTGCAATATTTAAATGTCAGCAATGTTTAATGAGCCTTAAAATAAAGACATGTAAAGCATATATATGTTTTAACTTTTTTAAAAAATGTCTGATAAAATATATTAAAACATTCTAATTTTTTCATTCTGTATTTAACGTATATATAAATACTATATTGAATATAACTAAAAGAATTTTATATGATTCAAAAGATTTCTAACAATTCAAATAATTTAAATCATCCAATACCTTAAGGCCCATAGTCTGGCAATAATCCATTTGAAATATTTAATAAATCCAGATTTTCAGATTTGATAACGAAAATTAAAATTTATCCAATTTTAGAATTTTAAAATAAGTGAATATATTTCGTTTTAAAGTATATTTGCGGCCTGTAAAACGTATTTTAAAAAATTCTATAGTTAAGGATTAAATCAGAATAAAAATAACATCTGAGGAATCCAGTTAAATTAAAGCATTCATGATTAAATTCAACATATTGTGTAAAATTTCTAACCAGTAAGGCGATGGTGAAAAAATTTAATGAAATATTTTTAAAAATTTTAAAAGTTAAACCTCATATATTTAAACATCTAATGCATTCTTATCAATTGTACATTTTAACGTATATATAAATATTTCTAAATGTAGAATAAATGTCAATAAAACAGTTTATATGATTCAAAAGACATGATTAACAATTCAAATAATGGATTAAATCATCAATACCTTGAATAAACATACAGAAGAAAAACACGTGGGGATGTAACAGATTAAATACAAACTGTGAGGATTAATTAGATATCCAATACCAGTAAGGATAGAAATACAATTTGAAATATTTTTTTTAAATCCAGAGTTTTCCAATTTGATTGTTAAAAAATTAAAATTAACTCTGCGTTTTATAGAATTTAATTGTCTGATTAACATTTTTATCCATAAATGCTTTCCCTGAAAAATCTGTGTAATTTTCGCATTCCTTGATTGCAGAATTTGGCACCTAGGAAAAGAGAAAAAAAATTTAAAGAATGACTTCAGTTCTTGGCCAAATTATTCGAGTAAATAATATCATGTTGTAAATTTTGAATTTACTAGGGGAGGTGAATGCTAAATTTATCATGTTGTAAATTTTGCATTTACCTCCCCCTAGTAAATAAAAAATTTACAACATGATAATAACTTGCTTTGGGTTAGTTTACGCTTTATAAAATTTAAATTTTTTTTGGTTAATACCTTCTGTAGGGGTGTGTAGCAGGGGTGGTGGTGAACTTTGACCGGGTTGTTATGACGTGTATTATAACACATCAGATACGCCCAGCGCCGTCTGTCGGAATTATTTGGTCCACTGCAGTGAAGCAGATTACAACCGAACATCAGGACGTCACCTTTAAAGTAATACAACGTCAATGGAGCGCAGTAATAAAGCATATTGCCCGAGCACGAAGTGCGAGTTCGATATGCTTTTCTGTAAAGTCGATATATCTATGTCACCTTTAAAGTAATAAATCGTCAATAGAGCACAGGAATATATCTGTTATACTATGCAAAAGATGCAATGATCAGTTAGAAAATAGTGGGTGTTTTTGTGAAAGGCCATGCTAATAATTTTAATCAAATTATATCATGAAATAATACATATATATATATATTGTTCAAAATCTACTGCTCATAAGTGTTAAACCAGTAATAAACAAGAATTATTAAAATGAGCTTTAACTCCATTATATGTTTTCAAATGTACTACAGAAAAGGTTTGTAAAAGGTACCTGGGTTCAGTTCTACGAAAACAACTTCAAGTTTCTTCTTGAGTTCGCTGACTCTGTCTATGTTTGCCCCCGTCTGACCAGCCACCATACTGTGGTCAATCCGGCCACACTTGTGTGAACCCTTCAGAACCTTTCAGTGGAAAATTCATAATTCATAATTTTTACATAAATTTTCTGCAAACCAATATGCCTTTTTTTATTTTCTTCCTTAGTGGTACAAGTCAGTGTTTGATAGTCAATTCAAATTGATCGTGTTCGATTAATAGAAAAAACAACGATTTTCTGGAAGTGCTGAAACATAAAGCGACAACGGCGAAAAGTCTTATTCGGAAATGGGAATTTTTATGATAACTCGATGCACTGTTGTCTGTTTGACCCCATTGAATACTCTTGGAAAAACATATAGAAAATATCTGATCAGAATCTTTCTTTTATTTTAATAGAAATGAAAATAATATTGAGAAGATTTAAGCTGGCGAATTTTTCTCTTACCTTCAAACATCCATTTGTTTTGTCACATTTATCTACTGCCATAAATACAGTCAGCATTTCAGGGAAGAGACAGCCATTTCGGTACCAGTATCTGGCGAAGAGGTTTTATATATTTTTTAATGGGCACGCATTATTATACTAGTACTTTAATATAAGATTTTATCAGTCCAGTATCGTTACCAAAATATCATAAAATGCAAAAATGATGAAAAACTTAACTCTACTTTTAACCGAAAACATCCAAAGAGACGCAGTTTATAACTTGTTTAGTAATACAATATCCACCTTTTAAAGATTAAGTTAAGAATCAATTTTGCACAGTGAATTCGAAATACAATGTAAATGGAAATAACGAACAGTATTTAAACCCAAAAGACCATGAAAAATACACACAAATTTTGTAGCAGAGCATCTAAAAGTAAGATGAGGGTTTAGATACTAATTCTAGCATTTTAATCATTGATCAATTCAAGACTGGGGTCGTGTTACCCGTAGTCTTGGTGCCACAACCACGATCCTCCTGATTTGGGTTCTTTCTGCACTAACTTTCCGTGGTAATGATAAACTTCAAGGTTACCAAGAAGCTGTAATCAATTATATATATAATCATTCGTTTATTTGAACACCGTACCTGGATTGATTTGTTTGTAAAAATACCATATTGAATGATATTATCCTTTCGATTCAAGCACCTTTTCAGCAGCATTGACAACTTTTTCTGACCTAGCCGCCATTCCAGTGACGTCACTTCCGGGACTATTCCACACTGTTATGTCAACGTTTCTCCCCAAACCATCTTCAAGCTGTTAAAAAAATACGTTCATTCACAAAATTTTATTGATTTTTATACTTCTGTAGGAAATTAATTTTGACATACATGCTTTGAATTTTATTGGATTTGGTGTGTATTTCTTCCTTTGAAGTTATGATGACTTTAACATTGTAACGACGATAGAAAATCAAAGGAAAGGAACGGTGCAAGAACCATGAGTTCGTAAAACCACGAGCTGAGCGGACTTATCTCGTGATATACTATTATTGTGCGTGTAAGACATAAGGGACTCGATTAAGTCAGCTGCAGATCGAGCCAGTCAAAGTGTCAGTGTGGGAATACTGCAAAAAAAAGGAATGTCTATTCGTCAGTCAGAGGTGCTTTACAATTTGCTGACCATTATTTATCATTTCAGCTTATATATAAGCATTGCATAGCCAGCCAGTCTTTATGCTCCAAGAATTAGACGTAAGATAGAAGTGACGGGTAAGATTTCCCCTTGGATGCCTGGAACTAGAGTTAAACTTCTTCGAGATTTCCACAAGGAGTGGGAAGATTCACTCTATAGCCACGTCTGCCAGAAGGAAAACCTCTTCTGCTAGTTGAAGAGTCAATCTTCAGCCAAAAGGGGTCTTTTCCTTATACTAATAACCGCATTCTAAAGATATGCTTTAGTTATAAAACATATACAGAGGTACATTAATTGCTCTCATTTTCCTTGTGAAAGAAATTAATTTGGGTCTGACTATCTGTCAGTATTGAAGATCTAAAGTCTATAAAACAATAATGAATACAAAACATGAGCAGAGCAAACACAGACCTCCAAAACATCAGAGGTGGGATCAGGTGACATGGAAGAGTGGGCATTCCTTGCCGATCTTTCACACCCGCCGTGTGCTCAATGTCATGATCCGGAAAAAACGGGAAAATCCGTCGTCAACTCAGTGTATGAATAATAGACTAACAATTAGTATGAAAAAACGTCAGTCAGCATTTGACTCAATGATAAATTTATTTACTGTCAGGGTCATTGTATCGAACATAGAACCTATGAAATGATGCATTCAAGGAGACTGTTGATATTCTTGTTTCATCAACTTGTTTGTCATTAATTTACCTCGTTTTAGAAAATGTTCATACGTAGAACATGCTCTTGCGTATAGAATCAACTGCATGAAAGATATAAACCACATATTAAGCAAAGGTATATTGCTACATAAGTAAGGGAAGTTGACGATAGAAAAGTTAAAGTAATCACATTTATCATAGAGCTTGGTTGGTAGATTACCATTAACGTCTTTTTCAAATAGAATATCCAAATATGAAACAGACTCTGTTGTATCTTTTATCTCAAGTTCACCAGGATATATCGTATCGAAATGGAAATTAAAATAGTTAGTTGAAAATAAGTCGTCGATATATCTAAATGTTAAGTTGAAGGCCAAACCACGTGTTTTCTTCTTATAACGCATTAGGTTTTGCACAAATTTTTGCTTTCTATGAATACAAAAATAGGTATGCTAACAATGGGGCGCAATTAGTACACATGGGAATGCAGAGTGCTTTTGTGTACAATTAGAATGTTTAAACAAAATAATTTTGCAAATGACCAATGACAAGGTAAGTAAATTTACGAATTTCATTTTTATTTGTATTTAAAAAGCAGCTGTCAAAGATATCAAAAAGCCTGAACTTTAATTTATCATGGGGAATGACTGTGTATAAAGTCGTAAGTTTTTAAGCTGTCGATTTTGGTAAAATCTTGTGATTTCAAATTGTCCGAAAGTTCCTTGGAATTTTTATGAAGCCACATCCGATCTACACCACTTCTTGAATACATGTATATTGTTGCACAGTACTCCGGAAGTTTTTCCTTCACTGCTGTTAATTTCTTAGTGAGGAGTAACGAAAGAGGCTTGGTTAACCTTTACTTGAACCCTCTATGTATCTTTGTTTGTAAGGATGCTTATGAAGGCTCTTATATGGTAGTTCAAAATCATTTTGGTTCTTTGGGATATTAAAAATATGTAAAACTAACTTAAGATTTTGAAGAATTTCCTCTTTATAAAGGGAACTATGAGAATAAATTGGATTACCACTTGTAGAATTAAATCCAAGTTCTTCTATAACACAATTTATATAATGAGCCTTACAAACAAAGGCACAAAGACAATGTTGTTACCTGCTTTGTCAGCAGGGACCAGTACGTACTGATCATGTAATCTACATGGTTCTTTTTTCACTTCTCGATAACTGAAATCAGAAGAACAGATGGTTTTCATATTGCCCCTCGATCTTTTAATACACGAATTTATCGTGGATCTGCTCATTTAATCCATTCTGATAAAATGTTCCCGTCTTCTTTTTTTATATCTGGCCCATCGCCTGGCATAATTTTCAATGGAATCCATAATATTTATGAAATTCCGACGCTAGTTGAGGGATCGGGTTCCCTATATTTAGGAACTTTAAAAATAAGTGATCTCACGACTATATTTGCATAACCTGTAATAACATGTCCAGCAGGACTGTAGTTATACACAGTACGGTGAAGAAGAAAATAAACACGATAGAGGATTAGGTTTTAGATACTCGGTATCCAGGCAATGTAAAAATGTTTCTTTTTCAGTTTTGTAATGAAAAAGTTTTGAAGCAATGGTCTATGTTTATTTGTAGGAAATAAAAAGTGTAGTCTTTAACTTAAAACATGATGAAATACAAGACTGGGCCCTTTTGAGAATAAGAATATTTCTTATATTGACCGCGTCAATTCCTTTCCTTGCATATTGAAGTTTAAAGAAAAGACGACATACCTTATAATAATTAAAATCTCAACAACAAAAATTTAGTGCAGATTGATATTGCAAAAGCGATTCATGAATTGCATGAAATAAATAAAAATACCGATATCTTTTGGTTGGCCATTTCTTCTGTCTCTTCAAAACATTTTTTCATCTTTCTCACTTCTTCCTCATCGAAGAAATTCCTGTTTAAAAGAACAGTGAATATTAGTACATGTTTTTGTTGCTTATCAGTTTTATTGTGTTTCAAAAAAGATTGTTATAAAATTCTAATAAAAATTGTGTTTTGTTTTTGCTGTGAAAAAATATTACATACCTTATGATAATGAAACCATTTTCTTCATATTCTTTCAATCTTTGGTCCGTAATTTCAAAGTTTATGGCTTTAAAAAATATATTATTCAATTTTCAAATATGTTTGCATATTGTTTTATTGATATATTTTTTTTAAATTTATGAAATAATAAATAAGATATCCTGCTGTCAAACGGTACCATAATGATCATGGCGATATAGATTGTAGAATGTACTCCCTCGGTGTTGATCATTTTACAATATTAATCACTGCATTTTTACCTTTAAAATTAAGACAATATTTCCTCAGGTTTTAATGTACTTTGGAAATTACCAGGCTCCCACCAAGTAAAGAAAGGGATTATTAAGTTTCGGGATTGAAAATTATGGTTATAACGTGGTTGCTTATAATTACTATTAATGTAAACTTCAAATTTTACAGGAAGACTACAGAATAATAGCTATTGTGGCCCTCTTTATTCTTTAATAACTATTATAACGTTACATGTATAATGGTTTTCATCGAGAACTTCGGTTGCTCGCAGTGGTATATTGCACACTCTAGTCTACAACCGATCAACTGGTCAAGCGATGGAGTTGATCTTTACGTCGCGAATTCGAATCCCACGGCGGGACGTGGAAGATCGGTTGCATAAGGAAACCGGTCCTTAATTAACCGAGGTCCAGCGTCGCAATATGTGCTGGGAAAATACTTTTAACAGTGCTGAAAAGGCCCAAAGTGTCGAGAACAGAACTAAATTTACAGCCCCCCGCCGGCAAGTGGTGGCATCTTAATTAACATGAGTGAAAAAATATCTCTTAGACGTTTAAAACACATCGAAGCATCAACCGGACGTTACTTCTTATATATGATTTCAATGTTCTATAATTGTATTACATATTACAGAGTACATATATTATATGTACACTCTTTGTAACAAGAATATTAAAATAAGGAGAATCTAGGTAGGAATGATTTGACTTACCCGACATTTTGATCCAACTGATGTGAGACCTGCATGTGTGTACTGTTAAGGCTATCTCTCCCCGGGAAACAAGGACAACGTCCATAAATCCCTATCTAATGACCTTAAGTTATCTTAAATCTAATGGCCTAAAGTTATCTTAAATCAGTGACCGGAATAACAAACCTTTCAGGTGTTTAATATTTATATTGCACATAGTATGATATTTACTTACTTCATGATATATATTTAGGATTTAAAAAAAGGAAAATTGTCAGCAGTATCGTGAAAAGCATAACTGTGCTGTTGTATTGTGAAGACACGGTATTTAGCGTTCTCTACGATTGACCCGTCCAAGTTTTTAAAGATTTTTCATGGTATGCTTTACCTGTACAAAAATTAATACATGACTTGGAAACCTGCTCATCAAATGCAGAATTACACTTCTGAATAACAGCTTTATATAATTCTACTATTATACAGGTATTCATTTTATAGCCAAACTATAAGCATCATTTGATTTCAAAGTAGAACAACACTTACGCAAATCGTCAAAACACTTAATTTGAAAAAAAGATTTAGATAATCTTTTGTTTATTTCTTTAGAATTAAGCATCTAAATAAAAACTGGCCATTATCATCTTTGTTGACATTACCTTTTTTTAAAAAAAAAAATTTTTGTTGTTGCAAAAAGAACGATAAGCGGATGCATTTTGAATATGTTCCTTTTTTTCTCTGTCAGTGGGTTTTTTTTTTTTATAGGTTTAATTTCAATATAAAAAATACAGTTGTTGACTTATTAATACATAACAAAATAAGGGTTACATTAATTGTTCCTTTCAGCTTTCATCTCACCACATTAGAAATCTATATCAATCAGAACAAACATTTCAATGATAGAACAAAACTGGGTCATCTTCAGAGAAACGGAAATATTTAATCAAGGACGTATGGGAATTTAAAAGTCCATCAACTCCGACAGCAGAAGATTGGACCAAAAACTTAGCTAAGACAGGTTTGTCAAAGTATTAATTTTGTAGATTTCGCTTGATGAATTTTGAAAATTAACCATAAGAGTGATTTTACAGATGGCGGATCAGGTTACTCTTAAGATAGGCTTCATAGGCGCTGGCGCCATTAATTTCGGTCGGCAACACCTGCCATGGGACCACGCCTCGCGCCTAGAACAGCTGGGAGACATTGATGTCATCGGTATTGTGGACCTGGACGAAAAGTTGGCAAGGAACGTTCTAGAAAAACGACAATCGTCTGCAAAGTATGGTCATCTCTACAAAAACTGCAAAATCTTTAAAAATTACAAAGAACTCATTGAGTTAAAACCGGATGCTGTGTTGATAGGGATTCCTCCGGCTTACCGTGGGTCATTCTCAGAGGGTAAAGACCTCGAGCTCCAGTTCGCACGTGTGGGAATACACGTGTTTGTGGAGAAACCTTTGTCGGTCCTGCCACCGGAGGATTTTATGAGCTACGCCAAAGCCGTTACAGAGACATGCAAAGAAAAGAAAGTAATAGTCTGTGTCGGATATATGTTCAGGTAGTCTTATGTAATACAGCAAATCAATATTGCATATCAATCAATTTTAAACATGGCAATTGCACAAAGTTAGTTCAACGTCTTTATCATTATGTATTCCAGATATCATGCAGGTATACTCAAAATGAAGGAGCTAATAACGAAACATGGTGGAAAGGTGATGGCGTTCAATGCGAGGTACTATTTTGCCTACACCAAAGCTATTAACAAGTATTGGTTCAATGAGGACTTTAGCGGAGGACCAATCGTGGAGCAGGCCACTCACTTCTGCGATTTGGCGCGGTTTGTCGTCAGTGACGTAGATCTCCCTACAATACACACTCTTCTGCTGAAGGACTCTGATCCCAGTGGCGCTGGACATCTAGTTTACGTTCCTAGTGAAGCAGAGGACAACATAACTCCTGAAAGAAGAATCCCTCGAGTAACAATGAGTCACTGGCGATTCAAGGACGGGGGATTAGGTACCTTAATGCACTCAGTAGCTCTACCGGGAACAAGGTACGAAGCCAATATTGACGTTCAGCTAGATGGTCTCAAACTATCCCTTATTGAACCTTACGAAAAGGACTGTATCCTAAGGGTACGAAGTCTAAAAAACGAGGAGCCAAATAAGGACCAGGACTTTACCTTTCCTACCGATGATTCGTATCTCACTGAACTAGGAACATTTCTGAAAGCTGTCCGCACGAATGATCCCTCATTGATTAAGAGTTCTTACAGTGACGCAGCACTGACGTATCAGATGACGTGGGCCATTCGACGAGCCTCTTAAATTATCAATAAAATCTTTTGATACATTGAAGCTGTCTATGAAAGTGAGATAATAAAGCAAAAAAAATCAAAACAAAATGAAAAACTCAACATTTGTTATATTTTTATTTTTTATTAGTAAGTTAATCTTGCAATGATTTTCCTGTTCGAATAGATTTGTCTAGGAATAAAAAATATAAGAATGACTTTTTTCAAGCATATTTCATTTTAACTAATCACACTTGTGGTTGTTTGAGCCAGAAGTCTTTTTCTGTGAAGTCGCTATAGTTTTCACATTTCATTATTGCCGAATTTTCAACCTGCAAGTAGGTGCAAAGATGAGACTTAAGGTAAACTGAAAACAAGTAATTATATTTATACTAGTAGCTGAATGGTACCTACAATGTGGAGTGGTGTGTATCCTGGATGTTTTTCGTGTGGGCCTGGATCATTGGACGCTCTGTTGTAGGCTATAACGAGAGCTCGTCTCATGTTCTTACTCGTATTGTCACTGCTGGTGTGAAGTACATTGCAATGGAAGAACAGGGCATCGCCTGCAAAACAAGTCTTCTAATCTGTACAAAATGTTTTTAATTAGTTATGAAGGGCAGACTTAATAGTAGAAATATAATGATGTCAATTCTAATCACATCCCTCACCTGCCTTCAGTTCCACGTGAATCAAATCGCAAACTTTCTCGATCTCCTTGACTCGGTTTACGTCCGCGCCAGTTTGCTCCCCGACTATTAAGTGGTCAATTCGGCCACATTTGTGTGACCCTTTCAAAACCTTTTTGAAGGTAAAATGCATTACAATTCATCAAACAAAAAATCAAAGAAGACAAATAGCATATACTAGTAATTACAAATAAAACAAGTTTTAAACAACGTACCTGCAAACAACCGTTTTCTTTCTTGCAATCATCCAATGCTACAAAGACCGTCATCATATCAGGGAACATACAGCCGTACTTATACCAGTACCTGGTTAAATATGACGTCACTGAGCATAGTACAGAATATAAATACACTGTATCCACTAATACCAGACTTACCCATAATCTTGGTGCCATTCAAAAGTACCTCCTATATATGGTTCCTTGGCAATTAATTTGGTGTGGTAATGGTAAACCTCTCCCCTCTAGTAACTGAAAATTAACCGATTTATACACATTAATTTTGTATAATAATGAATTCATTGAAATACTAGTAAATCGTTAACTCACCTCTTCACATGTCTTGGCAACTTTCTCAGAGCGTGCAACAATACCAGTGACGTCATTTCCCGGATGCTGCCAAAGAACCAGTTTTGGTTCTTTCCCATTCTTGTCTGGTCTCTGGAAAATAAAACACAGAGAAGTAAAAATTACCATTTTAAGTGTAAAGACAAACTAAGCAAAACATGGTTAGACAGACGTACTTTAAACTGATTAAAACATGATTAGACAAACGTACTCCATACTGGTGTTTTAGAAGTTCTGGGTTTTCGACGGCTTTCTCCACTTTTAGCAGTTCTGCCTTACTTAGTAAACCTCTGAAATCAAATCATTAACATCTTGGCAATGAAATTAGATGTAATTGCAAGATCTGCGTCCTTTTAAAACAGTTGAAATACTACTGTCTGTTTTTATGTATGTAACCCTTTCATTTTTTTTTTCTTTTAACTAGTATTTTTTTTAAATCCTCATTTGATGAACGGAGGCTCTACGAAGTACCTGTATATACCTTACAATAATACATCCATCCTCAATGAAACATCGCTTTGCTTCATCTGTTATGGTTAGTGAATTGTTTTCTATGATATATTCTGAAATCAGACAGATTTAGTAAATTCGAATGAAAAAATACTATGATATTTTATCATATAGCGGTATTCAAAGCAATTACCTTTCATCGTGTGGATGTATTGCTGTTTACCTTTTCTGTTTATAATTCGGGGGTCATTTGTTGTATAGTCCACGGATACTAGTACATCATCCTAAATCTCGACCCACATTAGGGACTATGATATTACACAGGCATATCAATAGTCCGTGGTTTTAAATAGAGAAAATTGCGTCGAAATTTCGAATGCTTTGTTTGTGCAAAAAAAATCTGTCTGAATTAATATTAAATGTGATTTACATTGTAAGGTTTGTACCAAATATTATTTCTCTAAAAAGATCCACAAAATCAAACTAAGATAATGAAGATTAGAAGATAGGGGAGAAAATCCTGTTACTTTTCTTTCTTCAGTTCTACACTTAGCTGCAGAATTGTAGCTCGCTGGTCTGAAAAAAAATGGGACATCTGTCTTTTAAAGCATTGTTTACGAAAGGCTGGAGAACTGTAAGCGTTATGGTTTTATATATTAGTCCTTGGCCATAACGCTTCAGATCCCGTAATGCAAAAAATGCGAAATTTACGGCGCAAGATTTGATTGTACACAAAACTATCAAGTACTCTGAAGTTCACATAAAAAAGATGCTTGAGTTTCTGATTGACAATATCTATGTTGCTTTTGGAGACCAGGTGTATCAACAATTTATTGGAATTACCATGGGTACCAATTGAGCCCCGTTATTAGAAGACATATATTGTATTCAAATGAATCAGAATTTGTGCTAAATCTTATGCGTGAAATAAAATATATGGCGATAACGAACAGTAGTCAAGATCAAAAGTCCATAAAACAATACAAATTAGGAGCAGAGCAAACACGGACCTCCAAAACAGAGGTGGGATCGGGTGCCATGGAGGAGTGAGCATCCCCTGCCGACCGGTCACACCCGCCGTGTGCTCCTTGTCATGATCGGGAAATAACGGAAAAATCTGTCAATTCAATGAATAAATAATGGACAAACAATTAGTATGAAAAACGTCAGTTTCTTCTTTTCATACATGCGATTTTGCACATTCTGCTTCATATGAATACAAAAATAGGTCTGCTCATAACGGGGCGCAATTGATAACCATGGGAATTCCAATAGATTGTTGGAAGATCTGGTCTCATAAAAAAACATAGAAAAGAAGAAAACATTTGTGTGGCCTTCAACTCGATATTTAGATATATTGACGACGTATTGTCAGTTGACAATGGTAATTTCCATTCTGATGTTGATACGATATTCCTGGTAAGCTTGAGATAAAAGATGCCACAGAGTCTGACACATCTGTTTCATATCTGAGTATTTAACAACCAAGCTCATGAAAAACGTGATGACTTTAACTTTTCTATCGTCAACTTCCCTTATTTATGCAGCAATATACCTTCATCACTTACATAAAGATTTATGTATCTCAGTTGATTCGAGACCCAAGAGCATGCTCTACATATGAACAATTTCTAAAACGAGGTAAATTATTGACAAACAAGTTGATGAAACAAGAATATCAGCAGTCTCATTTAAATTCATTACTTCATAAGTTCTATGGTCAATACAATGACCTTGTCAGCAAATACAAGATTTCATCGATTCAAATGCTCATGACTGACATTTTTCATACTTATTGTAAGTCCATTATTTATTCACCGATTGGTAACGGATTTTCCCGTTATTTCCCAATCATGACAAGCACATGGCGGGTGTGACCATTCAGGGGATGCTCACTCCTCCATTGCATCTGATCCCACCTCTGATGTTTTGGAGGTCCATGTTTGCTCTGCTCTTATTTTGTATTGTTTTATGGACTTTTGATCTTGAATACTGTTTGTCATCTCCATATGTTTCATGATACATTGCTACATGGACTAGAATGCATACATATCAAATTGTTACATATTTTACCATATTTTATAACCCCTGACCCTAGATTTTGGTAGAAGACAATGCTTATTACAATAATGCCAACTATTTTTAAAACTACTTGATGTCCAGGAGTGAACATGCTATTTAATTAAAGATAACACCAATTTTTTGTAATTTAAGCCCCACCTCTTTTCAGTCCAAAAGAGGAGGTAGGGGAGAAGAGATTCTGAGAAATTAAGATTTTTTTTTCCCCTCTACTTCATATGATCTATGCAAAAACTAGTTCAGTGGTTCAAGGAAAGAACCCAACAGAAAATGTTAAAATGTTAAGACAAAGGACATTGGATGAAAACATATAGCAACTTTACCTTAATGAGTCATCTGATATTAAAACCTGTAATGTTTCCTCTGAAGCGAAATTAAAGAAAAAACTTTTTTATGCTTTCTCATTTGCTACAGTTCAACATTACTAATCACAGCATGTATTAATTCATACATGACCACAAAATCATGAGGAAATCTAGTGTTTTTAAATTTTTATTAACTGAGTTCAAGATAAATAGCAATCTTCTCAACAAATCATCCCAGCTGATCACGATAATGAGCTACAATGATACCTGTCTGACTTAATATACACATACTATGATGGGGCCTGTTTAAAGGGAGAGGGGGTCATTTAAACTTATTCCTAGGTTTATATAGTATATCATACAGCATCCACTGTGAGCAATAATGAAAAGTAAAGAAATATAAATACATAGCGTTATATGTGCTTCAAGTCAGTTATATTAATGTTTTTTCTATTGAAAAAGGCAAGATGTGCAATATGTCAGAAAATTACACTTTATAGATACAGGTTCATTTTTCATTAAATGCAGTGAAGTGGAGAGAGTCAATGCTGGACTCGGTGTTGAAGATTGGTCACATAGTTTACATATATATGGATGTAAATGTAACAAGCTTAATGATGCAGCGAGTTGTCTTTATGTCATGATTTTGGCCTGGATATTAAAATGTCATACTGAAAATTACAAACCTAATCAAAAGGAAAGAAAATAATCCATAGCATTTGTGTAAAGAAGATAGGAATTCTCATTGTTTAACTAATTCAAAACTTCATACACAGGTGTATCATAAATATCAAGGGTTTTAGGGAGATTTTCTCTCTGTTTTCTGAATGAAAGTTTGGCAATATATATATATGCACTTTTTCTGTTGATAAATAAAACATCATTTATTTTAAGATTATGAATACCTTGTTCTGCTTTTTTGTTATAAAATATATTTCAAATAATTTTAAGTATTTTTTAATATTAAGTACAGGTAAAGGATTGCATTTTAAATAGGTCTCCAATTTTCTATGGAATAACATTGAAGTTTGTTTCCTGATAAAGGAACACTGGAGGCAAATAATGCTAGTAGTAGAAAGCTCAGGCTGAAGGAGTGGGGCTATTATATATAATATACTGTTATACATGGTGTATTATGCTGCATGTTGTCCACAATACTGTCAGGGTGATGAGTCAGTGTTAATTAATTGCTATAAATATCACAGAGAACAAGAAACATCCCTAATGGAGACATCACATTATCAATGGAATCTGTGTCAATCTACCATCAAATGAGAATGGCACCTTTCGCAACAAAATATAATGCAAGTACATATATATATGTAAAATCATGGAGAGCAAATCAGGGAATCTTCTCTGGTAGCTCAATGGGGGAGGCAGGACAACGGAGAAATTCTGTGGGACAGAAAATTCCTGTCATCTCTGACTTGCACTTGCTGTATGATGGAAAAGGTTTCCTATTGGCCGATATTGCTTGGTCACATGGTTAACAAAACTGGCAATGCAGTGGTGAGTGGAGGTCTTGCATATGATTATAAGCATTCACTAAGGATCAGTCATCATCCAGCTCTCTTACATACGCTAACGGGAAGTAACCATTCTGGAGGAAAAAAAACCAAAAATCATTAAAACTGTGCACTTTAGATTTTACATCACAAGAATTTTTAAATCAAATATTCTTTAAAAGATTTAATCTATTCTGGCTTATGCTGATTTAAATTTAGATAATACTGAAGAAAAATGAAGAAAATTGGCCAACCTTTCCTGTGACGCAGTGCTCTCCCTTCCACCAGCCTTTATCACTTCCTGTTTTACTGAGGATGGCCACTTTGTCTCCGCGACACAAGGACAGCTGAGACGTAGCAGTGGCCGCGTAATCGTACACCGCTTCTGCGTAGCCCAGAATCCGTGCATCTGAGAAACAGACATTATAAGATTACTTTGGTTAAAAGTCCCAAGATTAGAAAACAAAATAACTTAGATTACTGTACATCACTTAATTTTTCGTGACACCTTATTTTCATAAGATAGTCATTAATGGCTCTTTAAAAGGGAGACAAATTTTCAATAATTGTGATTACTGCTTTTATATTCTCTTTGGGAATACTAATATACATAAGAACTTTAGTTTCAGGTGCACATTGCCTACCGAAATTACTCAAAAAAGAGTTCTCGTGAATAAGAAGTGATTTACAGTAATTCTTTTCTTGACTTACTAGCCCCTCCTCCAGCCTGAGATTTGAAAGGAAATTTTAGAACTGTATCCACCCCGGAAAACTATCTGCTAGTGAGTTATCCGGGATAGAACTCCACTAATTCCTGTAAAAGGATTCACAATCAGAAACAAAGTCAATGATCAAACAGACAAACAGATACATTTTTTGAGAGAATGAAATATTAAAAAATATCAAATAATAAGTTCATTAAGTTCCATTAAATTAATATGGTAGTGTACATCTGCTGTTAGTTTCCTAGGTATGTCTCACCTTCACCGTTTTGAAGTTCTTGTCCATACTTAATCTATAGAATCCCTCTTCATCCTTGCGAACTTTAATATGCTGTACAGAATTATTTCTAAAATCAAATGTGGGAGGCATTAAAATAAACTTTACCTGCATCTTTGTGGGATAGGAGGAGTCTGCATGCAGTCATATGACAGTCATATGACTAGAGTCACATGACAAGATACTAGCTGAGAAACTGGTATAAAGGGTTCATGCTTCTCTCTATACTTGTACTTACACATCTAGCAGTAGACATCAACGATGTGGGTATGAAAGGAAACAGGGACCATCCATAGCAAGACAGACTTCCAGAAACTTTTAGGTTTCATATTGTTTAATTGCTTTTTTTTAATGATAAATGTGTGGTGTGGATTTCGTGTGCTATGGATGCCCCGTTTGATTTTGCCTTCAGAACAAAGACAACCTATAAGGACAGCCTTGAGCATGCCAATATACTCACAGGTAGAGAAGAAAAGAATTTAGTATCAGCTAAATAAGAAAAAGCCTTCTGCATTCTTCTCCACTCTGATGTGACGAACCTGGTTATCATACCTACAATACGAAGGACATGCAGAATAGCTGGATATAACCGTATAGTCACATGCAAGATTCAGAACTATATATATAACATGTTGGAAACTGTTATTTACAATCATGCATAATAACCATCAATACTAAAAGTTTTTTTTCTACATGTCTAATTTAACATTCTAAGTTAAGTGTTTGAAAAGAGCACTTAGTTTTTTTCTTAGGTCACAATCTCTAATCTCAATCTTTGTACAACAAAAAGGTCCTAAATTTGTTAATAATACTTGCAAGCAATAGTCATTTTTCAACATTCCAAACTTGTTTTCACTGAGAGATAAATTTCATTTATAAAATCAAATAAAAATTTTTTTTTAAAGAAAAATACCAACAAAGGCATATAAGAAGAAATAACATGAAATGTCAATCAAAACAAAATATTATCAAATAAATACATCAAATGAAAAATGTGGATATAAACTAATTATTAACATTAATAATTAACATCACTCTGCTATACAGCAAGACAAACAATACAACTGAAAAATATTTCTGCATATCTAAAACAAATAAACTTTATACAGTAATTCTTATGTACAAATTTAAATACAACATTACCATCTATCATCTCCTTCTCTAGAAACATTTTTTTTTCATAATTTATATAAACTAAAAATATCTAAATGTATAAAATTGCCCCCCCCCCCCCCCCCCCGGTACACTCAAATGATGCTAGCCTTTGCCGCTGCATTTCATTTCCGAAATTAAGCATAGCATTTCCGACATTTTTTAATTTCATTTCCAACATTTTTGGTTTTCATTTCCGACATAATTTTGTTTTCATTTCCGGAATTTACCTCTGCGGCAAATCTCTAAGTAAGTGAAAATGGAATTTTAAAAGTATTTATTACAAAATATTAATAAAATAATAATAATAATAAAAAACAAGAGGCCCAAGGGCCTTGAATCCTCTTCTGATAAATTGTACAACCTATCACTTGTATTTGAAGCCTCTAACCCTAAGTATCCTAAGACCAAAGTTGCATCACCTGACAAAGTTTGATTATTCTAAGCCAATAAATACCTAAGATAATTAAAAATAGCCATAAAATGTCGAAAGTAGGTCATCGTGACCTACATTTTAGTCAACATTTTTCAGAGTCCCAAGATGCATCTGCTGACTAAGTTTGATAATTCTAAGCCAATAAATACCTGAGATATTCAAAAGTAGGTCACTGTGACCTACTTTTTGGTCGACATTCTCGGTAAACCCAAGATGCATTAACTGACAAAGTATGATGATTCTAAACCAATAAGTACCGGAGATACTTAAATATAGCCATAAAATGTCAAAAGTAGGTCACTGTGACCTACTTTTTGGTTGTCATTCTTGGAAAACCGAAGATGCATCAACTGACAAAGTTTGATGATTCTAAGCCAATAAGTACTGGAGATACATGTACTTAAATATAGCCGCGAAATGTCAAAAGTAGGTCATCGTGACCTACATTTTGGTTGACATTTTTAGAGTCCCAAGATGCATCTGCTGACCAAGTTTGATAATTCTATGCCAATAAATACCTGAGATATTCAAAAGTAGGTCACCATGACCTACTTTTTTGTTGACATTCTTGGAAAACCGAAGATGCATCAACTAACAAAGTATGATGATTCTAAACCAATAAGTACCGGAAATACTTAAATATAGCCAAAAAATGTCAAAAGTAGGTCACCGTGACCTAATTTTTGGTGGACACTCTCCGAAAACCTAAAATCCATCAACTCACAAAGTTTGATGATTCTAAGCCAATAAATACCTAAGATACTGAAATATAGCCATAAAATGTTGAAAGTAGGTCACCATGACCTAATTTTTGGTCGTCACTCTTCGAAAACCCAAAATGCATAAACTCACAAAGTTTGATGATTCTAAGCCGATAAATACCTAAGATACTTAAATCTAGCCATAAAATGTCAAAAGTAGGTCACCGTGACCTACATTTTGGTCGACATTTTTCAGAGTCCCAAGATGCATCTCCTGACCAAGTTTGATGATCGTAGGTCTGAAGGTAATCAAAATATACCTTTTAAACAATTTGAAAACAATTGCCTGCCAAATTCAAAAAGTAGGTCACAGTGACCTACTTTTTCTTAAATATGTTTTAAGGTCCCAAGATGCAGCAACTTACAAGATTTAATGATTCTAACCCTTTCAGTGCCTGAAATAATGGGATTAAATGTTTTATAAAGGATAAGTCATAAAGTTCAAAAAGTAGGTCACAGTGACCTACTTTTAAGTTGACGTTGTTCAAAGACCCAAGATGCATCAACTGACTAAGTTTGATGACCATAGGCCTAAACGTGTCCAAAATATGCCTTAAAATCAATTTGAAAACAAATGCCCGCAAAATTAAAAAAAGTAGGTCACCGTGACCTACTTTTGAGTTAACATGATGTGAAGTCCTAAGATGCATCAACTTACAAGATTTGATGATCCTAGTCCTTATAGTAAGCAAAATGTAAACATTTTTATTAACGGTAAATTTAGGTCAACTTTAAAGTGACCTTGAGACCACGCCCTTTGCCCCAGGGTCATGCCTCGAACAATTTTTAATCTTCAACATATCCTGATCCTTGTGTGTAAGTTTGGTGAAAATCTGCCTGGTGGTTCTGGAGAAGAAGATTTTTTAGCAACCAGTACTTTTGGTTTTGTTTTCCTAATTATCTCCCCTTGTTTTAGGGTCCCAACCCTTATTTTAGTATAAATGGTAGCCCTTGGGCCAAGGATACCCTGTGACAAATTTGACACTGATTGGCCAAGGGGTTCTTGAGTTATGGCCCATATTCTAAAAAGTTAACGCACACCGCACGACGCACACCGCACAAATGGCCATAGCATTAGCTCTTTGAGCCTTTGGCTCAGAAGAGCTAAAAACATCTACATATATATGCATACATGTAGCACTAAGTCTAGGTAAAAGAATTCAATGAGCATAAACTTTTTCACCACATCTAAAGTGCACTAAATTAAATGTCAGTGACAACACCACACTTATGTCCAAGTCATTGATAGATTTACAAAACTCGGATAATGGATTTCAAAGATTTATTTAAGATTTTTTCTTTAAAATTTTCATAAGTAAAGTATTCAGATCTGTTATTAAAATTACTACATATGTATCTGAAAAATGTCGGAAATCGAAAACAAAAAAATGTCGGAAATGAAAAGTTGATAATTACCAAAATTTCCGGAAATGAAATGCAGCCGCCTTTGCACTGTAGTTATTCACACCATTTTAAAGGGGGCCAACTGGGGTTTCCATTGCATAATTTCATTAATTGGTAGATTGATTTCTTTATTATGTGTGTTGATTCATTATGAACAAAACATTATTAAAAAAATGCTATTAATAAGTTTTTTTTTTAAAGAATTAAAGTATCATTTTTAAAATTTCTCCAGAAATCCTAAAAAATTGTAATATTTAGATGTATTTTATAACACAGGGACATTTTGACATTTCAATTACTGTATAGGGGATAAATTTCACGGGTTGTAATTTTCACGTTTTTCTCTTCTTTGGCACAATCACGGTTTCTTGAATTCACGGAATTTGTATATATTAAAAGTTTCCTCCCTTATCTATACCTATTGAAAACTTATTCACTGTTTCTTGAATTCACGGATTCATTAACACCGTGAATATAGCGAATATTAACACCGCGAGCTATTTTCCCCCTATACAGTACCCAAATAGAAACCAGATGGTGGAATTGTGTGTTTCTTACATAAAATAAAATTTAAAGGTTACAGTCTGAAACCTTTCAGTAAATACAGGCAGATGTATCTGATAATTTAAACTGTGTTTACCGAATACTGAGAGAGTTCCCCTCTCCTGCCTGGGTTCTCGCTGACTCGAATTAAGAATGTCCCGTTTGGCATGTTGCCAAGTCTGCGATTGGCAGTGTCTCTGTCCATTGGACCCACAAACCTAAATACAATAAAGCATAAAATCTTACTATTTCAATGTTATTTTACAGAAATTTACTTTAAAAAAGATTAATTTTATTTGTAACGACAATCGACGTAATGGATAACTTTGATTCCAGTATAATCATACTTAAATATTAAACTTCCCTGGTTCATCACAACATAGAATGGCTGACATACCATTTATAGACATTGAGCTGACTGGACATTCCCATCGCTATCCACATTAACATAGGGAACATTGTTAGCGGGGGAGTGGGGGCGGGGAGGGGATACAATACTGGGCGTTCCATTCTTCATTTTCACATCCAAATACGAGGGTTTTCTGCGGTATTGATGACAATAAAGAGCTGGTTACAAACATGTAGATCACATTCATATATAACAAGCCAATCAACATATACAAGCTCGACCTGCAGTTGACATTCATACGAAATCTCAGCAGCAATTCAATAAATCACAGCTTGGATGCCAACACACACAAATCACTGTCATTCAGAACAAAACTGGGGGTACATAAAGCTCATTCTGTGAGCCTTTTAACGGATTCTCACAGAGAATAACAGGGGAATAGTTGGTTGTTGGATAAGTGTATTTTCAAGTTATGTCTGTAAAATGTTGATTTATACAAATAATTCACATGCTGAAATGGGGGGGGGGGGGGTACTGCTTAAGCTTCATGCTTTCTCAAAAATTTCTATTTGAAAATGACCTACCAAACTGCATTACCATCATATGCTTTATTCTTCTGTTTCAAAAACAAAGTCAGCAAAGTATTTGGGTTACTTTGTTATAAAAAAAGTAATACAGCATAATAATACAAATTCTAACTCCAGACACCGAGTTATTAGATTGACAGATGTTTTATCATTACAGAACATGACATCTTACCCTTGGATTATTTTCCTCTTGCACAAGTTGTGAAGGGAACCAGCCCTCATCTCCATTCAGCAGTCCCTAAAATTGTAAAAAGATGTTACCAATGATACTGATTCTTCAACAGCTTACATATAGCAATTAATGTGTTCTTACTCCATGTTCTGTTAAATTACGTAGAAAGTATCTACAGCCATTTAGTTTCTGAAATTAACTATAGGATCTTTGTTTTACAGGTATCAGTCTCTCTGCTGTAAACACTTACTTTCCACCACTGAGCGTCATTGTTTAGTAGCTTTATCACATCGTCTTTCTGAAAGCTCAAGGCTGGGCGGCTGCCCGGGGCTGGGAGTGCCATTGTAATTACATAGAGCTCGAACCTGCCCTGTAAAGTCACGTATATTTACAATTAAACACTGTAAGTCAATGTGTACAATTAAGACATCTACTGAGGGAATACATGTATATATGAGAGGTTGCATTCCATTCAAAACAAAAAAAGTCTGAATGACGTTAAGTTCAGCATGCTTTTCACAAGACCTCCATCTAAGAAACAACCTGTGAAATCTGGTTACAGACAGACAGAAAAAGTTTTAAGTAATTTGTCATAAAATAATGTATTAACAAAGAGAAGAAAGCATGAGTGATGAATATGGCAAGCTAATGAAGCTGGTGTTTTAATGCAAAGTGTAAAGATAAGAAACTGTAAGAGAATTTGTAGATATGGATGTAAATTTTATATCAATCATTGCAAATGAAAACAAATCAACTGAATAACGTAAAACTTGATATACAATGTGCTGGAAAAGATGATTTAATGACATGCATTCAAAAGCATGAACTTCATACTCAATAAAAAAATATGATTTGGCAAATAAGTTGTTTGGAGAGTTTTATGTAGTACATTGTATTCTTTAAGTTGTTTAGTAAATAAGCATCATAAATACTGTATTATGTTGTGTGATTTTAAATCATTCAGTAAAGTAATTTACATTGATAAATACTTAGAGACACTAACTTCTGTATGATGTAAGAAATCTTAGATCAAAAACTGTCCCAAACTTTGCAAGAAAAGAAGTCAGTGTACCGATTTTCATAAAACTTTTCAGTAAATGAAATAAATCTAACAAAAGTTATATTTTGTTTTAAATGTACCAGTACATGTACTAAAAAATTGACAAATTTAACACTAGGTATTCCTGAAATATGAAAGAAATATTATTTTTTTTAATTTAATCTCTTCCTATCATCCAGTTGTTACACATAATACTAAACAGTTTTCTGTTTCCAGACAATGGTTCCAAATCACAAGAAATAAACAAACTGTACAAACATTAAACTCCTCTAAACCAGGAACATACTGGGGTTTTTCTCAAACCAAACCCTACTAGGACTTTTAACATTTAAAGAAAGCTACATTTGCAGGGAAGATGGAGGGAAGAAACGTGGAAGAAGAACTTACTATGCTGAACATGAGTGGGTGACCTCCCTACAATGTGTAATGGAGTGGATCAAAGTCAAATGTATGAACAATAAATCTCAGTAGAAAGACAAATGTGGAAAATGACAAAAAATGTACAGCTAGCTTGTTATGCAGAATATGAACAATTCTGAAACATTCTATGTTGTAAACATGTGAAGATTTTTCTCATATATCTGTAAAAAATATTCTGAAAGAATGTTACAATCAACAAGAAAAATATTATTGGTAACATCATAATTCCATTTTTAATGACAATGAATAATCTATAAATAATCTACAGTAATATACAAGAAAATAAAAAAAATTTTTACATTTGATGCAGTAGAGTTATTGCAATATTCTTGAAATATAAATATTTTTTTAATTCTTAAATATTCATGAAGTGAAAAATACTGTCCATGAAATCATGCTTTATAATTAGGAGGGTGTCAAGTTTATCTATAAAGAAAAGCTGTATTGCTTTGGTATACATGTACATAGAGACAAAGATCTCAATCTTCTCCTGAGGCTGATAAACCAGATCAAAAGGAAACAAGAAATTTAATTCCTACAGAAAAAAATTCATTCACCAAACATTCTACAGTTTATGTTCATATCATGCACCAATATCTGCATTAAGCCCTCTATCAAAACAGAAATGTAGAACTTAATGAACATAGTATCTTAGTGACATGCAGTAACAGACACAGTCTCCCTAAACTGAGTACAAACAAGCCATTTTGAATGAACCAGAGAGATTCTGAAAAAGACATAAAAATCACATTCCCAGAACTTCTTATATGATCATGCATTCAGTCATGCAATAAATTGACTTACGTTCACAAATAATACTAGTGGTTCGTCTACTCTCAAAGCGTGATATTGAACTACTTTCCCTGATCGATAGCGATCTACGGCGTTCATGAACCACATCCAAAGTTCTAAATGTTTCTGCACAAACCAAGCATAATGAATTGTTCTAGCATAGAAATAAGGACTACAATGACAAGTTTATGCTCAATTTTGCAGTGTGTGTACATTGTACATAGGAGAAGCTTGGATAAAATGCGTAATAGATGTTTAGGTAAGATAATATGAATTGGCAATCTAGATGTTTTTTTTTAAATCATGTGCAGGATTTGCCCTTTGAGTGTTTCTTTGTAATATGTAACATATCCTGAGGGAAAACTCATGTCCTGTGTGTAGCATGCTTGCAAGTGATAACACTCAACAACAATAAAGATTGGGGGAGAAACCATCATAGTGCTTAACTTACCTATCACTCGAGCTGGAATGGGTGGCACTGAAAAATAAAAACAGAATATTATATACTGTAAATCACTTTTTATTCGCGAGAACTTTAATTTACGCGAGACAGTATGCTCGCGAAAATTTGATACTCGCGTATAATAGTATTCCTTAAGATTATATAGAGCAATAACCACAATTCGTGAAAATTTTGTCTCGCTTATCAAGAGTCAATGATTATCTCGCGAAAATAAGGTGTCGCGAAAATTTAGTGATCTACAGTACATCAAAATCAACTCAAACTAGTTTTATTAGTTATGGGGTCAGTTAGAGATGTTCTCCAAATCGTTCTTAAGTCCCTTTTTTGGTGTCTTATTTCCTGTAAGATTCATTAATAAGGCAATAAAATATACATGTAATCATTATGGTCAATTAACATACGTAAAATCATATTGTTTTGTGAAAGCAAATTTTGAGGTATTGATATGTGGGGATTTGATTTTGTGATAGGAGAAGTGTTGAGTAGTAATGCATATTAAATTTGATATTTTGCGATGGTCATGAATTCTATACTCCATACTTCTAAAACAACAAAATTGAACCCCCATGAAAATTAGTATCTTACCTCTACTGCCTGTATTTGGAGGTTTGCCAATACATTCCTTATGCACAGCAATATCACTTCCTGGGTCTGAAAACACAAACAATACTTATGAGGTAAACTATGACAATTCTGCTACATGTACTGCTGGTAGATTGTTTAATTAGAAAGATTATTTTCCTTGAATTGAATAATGATAATTCATGATATCTTATTAAATCAATTATTAAAGATCTATCTTCATCACAGGGATCATTGGGATATGAAAAAACTTTTAATCTTAAACTCTTGACAAAACAAAGAAATCATACCTGTACACTTGTAACCCTGGAAAAACACACCTCTGAAAAAAGTGATCAAAAATATACATATAAAACAGACATAAGTCATTAAAAGTAAACATTACAAAAGCCTTTTGTCCCTATTAATTCCAGTATACAGCTTTATGATTATTATTTAAAATAATAACTGTTTTGACCAGTTATGAATAGCTCTTAGACAAATTGTATAGAGATCTAAGTATACGGTTAATTTGCTGTCTAGGATTCTTACCTCAGAAGTTTATGACACACACTACATTCCGTAGGCTTATCAAACGTGTGCATCACATAATTTATCCCTTGTGGAGGGGAAGCATTCTCTCTGAAATTGGAAGAAATTGTTCACATATTTCTGAACAATTTGAATTTTCCACAACTTTCTTTGATACAAGAGCAAAAGAAAAGGGAATTTTCTTAGGGGAAATCTTTTTCCTAGTTAACATGCCAAAGGCAAATAAAATGAAATGTGATAAATCTCAAAAATCTGTAAACAGGGCAAAAATCATGGACCCTGGATATTTCAGAGGTGGGATCAGTGCCAAGGAGGATTAAGCTTCCCCCATTGACCGGTCACAACAGCCATGAGCCATATGTAATGATCAGGTACACAGAACATCTCTTAGTTGAATTCAGTATAAAAACAAAGGCTTATCAAATGGTATGAAACATCAGCCAAAATATGTCCCAATGATGGGGCATACATGTACAGTGGACCCTCATTTATCTGGACGCTTTGGTTCCCAGTCAATTTGTCCGGATATGTGAAGCATCCGGATATCTGAATTACCAGTTAAACAAGACAAAATAGCATTTAAAAATCCAGATATCTGGCGTCCGGATATCTGAAGGTACACTGTATTTGCTAAAGAGGTCATTTATTTTGCCAAACAATAATCTAATCAATGATTAATTAGCATTTAAAAGTGCTCTAAATACTTTATTAATAAAAAAATCAAATCCATAATTAAACAAGAGATACATGTAATAACATGTTACTATCTTTTTAGTTTTAATTTACCTGCAGCAAGCACAATTTGCATTTTATTAAGGTACTTGGACACAAGATTTGAAGTTAATATTTTCTTTATAATATTACGACATATATTTTAAAAGCATTTCACACAAAAATTAAATTAAATCTGTGTCCAAGTACCTTTGAAGAAGTTTAATAGCTGGTGCCGCTACCTTTGAATTGCATCATTTTACATAATTTGTAAATAATTATGTTTTCATTAACAGATATTTAAAAAAGAGGGGATCTAGAAAATGGTTAATTTCTTGACACATTACTATTATCCAGATCTCAAACTTAAACCATACTTTTAGTATTAATGAATCAAAATGTTGAGATATAAACTGCACCTAAAAACAATCTGCTGATTTTTTTAAAGATAAGTGGTCTTTAAATACATACAATGCCAGTTTTATTGCATCGATCCATTTAGCCCTTGTGTCCTCTGTTTTGGCAAAGAATGTAAATGCATTTGAGCCATCTTTCTTAGCCATTATAAAAGAACTGGTCCACTACAAAGAAAATTACAAACTCTACCATGATATACAATGTATTCGTTTCAAATTCATTGCAATGACATTCAATTGAAAATGAGCAAGCTCTGTATATCATTATAAAACCCTGATGTTCATTATTTGTAAATGTATAAACTTTAATTGAACTATCCGTTCTGTTTAAATATTTACTCCATTTTTGTATTCATGTTTTTTGTATAAATGCTCAAAGTAGGCCATAGATCACAAATGTCCAAATCAGGAACATATTAACTATGCCCCCCTCCCATCTGTTACATTGTGTTGGATGTGTTCTATGTCCCCCTCCATCTGTTACATTGTGGATGTGTACAATCCCCCCACCTGTTACATTGTGTTGTACACTACCTTCCCCGAGATGCTGGGTTTCCCCCACCTGTTACATTGTGTTGTACACTACCTTTTCCCCGCGATGCTGGGTTTCCCCCCACCTGTTACGTTGTGTTGTACATTACCTTTTCCCAGCGACCCTGGGTTTCCCCCCACCTATTACATTGAGTTGTACACTACCTTTTCTCCACGATGCTGGGTTTCCCCCCACCTGTTACATTGTGTTGTACACTACCTTTTCCCCGCAATGCTGGGTTTCCCCCCACCTGTTACATTGTGTTGTACACTACCTTTTCCCCGCGATGCTGGGTTTCCCCCACCTGTTACATTGTGTTGTACACTACCTTTTCCCCGAGATGCTGGGTTTCCCCCACCTGTTACATTGTGTTGTACACTACCATTTCCCCGCGACGCTGGGTTTCCCCCCACCTGTTACACTGTGTTGTACACTACCTTTTCCCTGCGACTCTGGGTGTCCCCCCACCTGTTACATTGTGTTGTACACTACCTTTTCCCTGCGACTCTGGGTTTCCCCCACCTGTTACATTGTGTTGTACACTACTTTTTCCCCGCGATGCTGGGTTTCCCCCCACCTGTTAAACTGTGTTGTACACTACCTTTTCCCTGCGACTCTGGGTTTCCCCCACCTGTTACACTGTGTTGTACACTACCTTTTCCCTGCGACTCTGGGTTTCCCCCCACCTGTTACATTGTGTTGTACACTACCTTTTCCCCGCGATGCTGGGTTTCCCCCCACCTGTTACATTGTGTTGTACACTACCTTTTCCCTGCGACTCTGGGTTTCCCCCACCTGTTACACTGTGTTGTACACTACCTTTTCCCTGCGACTCTGGGTTTCCCCCACCTGTTACATTGTGTTGTACACTACCTTTTTCCCCACGACGCTGGGTTTCCCCCACCTGTTACATTGTGTTGTACACTACCTTTTCCCCGCGATGCTGGGTTTCCCCCCACCTGTTACATTGTGTTGTACGCTACCTTTTCCCCACGACGTTGGGTTTCCCCCCCACCTGTTACGTTGTGTTGTACACTACCTTTTCTCCGCGTCGCTGGGTTTCCCTCTTGCAAACTGCTGATCATGGACTTTATGGCTGCCAGAATGATGGCCTCTTTAAAACTGTAAGATTCCCCCTGTAATACACAAGAAGCAGGGATCAGTATATGGTATTAACATACATTTCTGTGAAGAGATACAGAAATACTTAATGATGATCTTAAATGATTAAACTGTGTTGAAATGCTAACCCATCAGATTCAGCTTAAAAAGAAGTACTATTCTCTCTTCAACTTTGTAGCACGTAAAGCAAGTATCAGAATACATAAATATCTAAAGATGGAATGTGAAACATTGCAATCCATATCATGATACAGTTACAATGTATCATGACATATCATGACACACATCTGCAGTTTTGTAACAATCCTAAATAATTATGCAAGTTTGGTTTGAATACCACATTTGATTAGCCACGAAAAACCTTAATGATGAGTATTCTCAACTCTTCTGAACCTTATAATATAAGGCCAATGCAGCATAGGAACAAATATA
>NW_026927649.1:0-31277 GCF_032062105.1 Saccostrea cuccullata | reverse complement strand
AAATTTATAGGAATTTTACATCTGCATCAAACAGATAAAACTTTATGTAGCATAAAATGATGGCTTTATTGCACATAAGATAAACACGAGTCTTTGTTTAAGATATAATATATCAATTCATCTTTGCTACTCTTAAAAATACTACATATCTAATTCGTTTTCACAGTTTTCCTTGAATATGTGTAAACATAGAGTTTTCTTTCACATTGATATAAAATCAATATGTTTCCGATGCTTATAATAATAGAAAAGCATTAATTGTTATTACTGAATTCCTTTAGCGGAACAAGTTGTATCCATAGATACATTTTAAATGCTGACTGTATTCCATTTTATATATTTTATAAAATTGTTAGCCCCCCCCCCCCCCCTGCCTGAAAAGCGAGAAGGTATATACAGTGTAGTAATCGGGATGCCTGTCCGTCCGTCCTCCGTCTGTGGCGCCTTGGGGTACCCATCTCTTACACGATGAAACAAGAATATCAGCAGTCTCGTTTAAAGTCATCATTTCGTAAGTTCTATGGTCGATACAATGACCTTGTCAGCCAATACAATTTATCATTGAGTCATATATATATATTCTGACTGACGTTTTTCATACTAAATGTTAGTCCAGTATTTATACACTGAATTAACGACGGATTTTTCCGATATCTCCCGATCAGGACAAGGAGCACAAGCCAGATGTGACCAGTCAGCAGGGGATGGTCACTCCACCATGACACCTGATACCACCTCTGATGTTTTGGAGGTCCGTGATTACTCTGCTCCTATTTTGTATTGTTTCTTGGACTGTTCGTTATCTTCATATCCTTCTACGCCATTCCTCGATCCGACACATATTTTGTGTTTTCTATCACAGGTGCTCGAGAAAGCCAGGAATCCCCCTCCCACCTTTGATATAGACCCCTGGGCTTTTTCGATTTTTTTTCATAAATAATCTTTTATAGACATATTTGTGATAAGATCTATACCAACAAATAAAAAAATCACCTTTAACAAACATTCTTTAAAATCTACCCTATATTCTATATATAAAAATCAACAAGGTTGCAAGCTTCGTGAAATGCTTATTGAACGGAAGTATTGAGTAGAGGACTATTTCCCATGGGCCCTGTATAACCAAATATGTGTGTAAGATATCAACAATACATGTAGCTATATTCTTGTTTTTGTACGAATTCTTCATCAAAATTTTATTTTCAAACGTTTTGTAGATTTTACAAGAAATATTTAAGGAAAAGAAGGTATTTTAATAAATTGCATTTTTAAAAGGGTATACATTGTAACTCTCAAAACCGATTCATGCAAATCAGCTATTTGAAAAATAATAATTAAAGGCATTTCATTTACATCAGCGGTTTAGAAGTCTATTTTATCAATACATTTTGAAAGACATTTTTAAAAGTGTATATCAAACAAATTTCTACAAATGTTTATTTCAAAACAGTGTTTCAGACTTTCTGCAGAACTGTGTATTTCGGTAAAAAGTCGTCTCCTCGTCACTCCCGTTCACTAAGCAAAAACGCTGACTGTAGCCTGACATCCTTGTGGAAAACTAGCCATACCGACTGTTGAAGTGCCTTAACCTTCATGAGAGTTGGTGGTTAATGAAAAGAATATTCAATCTACAATATGAGTTGATGATTTTAGAGCTTTGTTTAGATTTATGAGACGATTCAACCAAAATTCTCGGCAGTGTCTCTCGGTTTGCTGACGAAGTTGGCAGCCTTCTTAGAATATATAGAGATAGTGGGGTAAAATTTTTTATAAAATGTTAGTTTGAGCCATTTTTCTGAATTGATAAGATAGAATATATCACAAATGTTCATCAATATATAATTTATGTGAAAAAGTCTAACAAGGGGGGGTCTATATTTAGGGGGAGAGGGGTCCTGTCTCTGAGCATCTGCGTTTTCTATAGCAAAACATGGACACTGCCATTATATTCATATAGGAGGCGTGGGTATCATTAAGTGAGCTCATCCCTCACGGTATTTCTAGTTTTATATTCTTTTCTGTGTTTAAAAACATCTCCAGGCCTCATAGGTATCGTGGGATTACTAGTTTTGTCGATCTGCTTTCAGAAGTTTTATAAACTGCTGTATTTTATAGCGCACCATTCACAATTTCTGGCATCAAGTACATGTATCACTGACTTTAAAAACGTTTGTTTTGCTGGGGTACAAATTATTGTTTTCCCTAGGGAACAATCCATGTTAACATAAAATCAATTAAACAATCAACAAATATCTAAATTTTTTATTCCATCCACAATATGTGTTTATGTGCAATTCTATGATAAATCATTTACATTCTTTTCAGATACATGTTTCAAGTATTCATTTTATCAGATCATTTTAATGCCACTTCACAAGGGGTAATTTTAGTTGAAATCGGAAGATGAAGCTTCACTTCTTTCTATATATAAGTATGTAAAACATTTATCTGATACATTTCTTAATCCTTATTTCCGTAAATACTTGGCTAAAAATACTGTACGTCTAACTGTGTAAATAAAATTCATCTTTCGCATTTCTTCTTTTAGGAGTTTTGATGCACACCACGATGCGTTAAATCATACCGCTAAGAAATCATCTATTAATCAGACAATGAAATAAAAGTATGGTCCTCAAAACTTAAATGAATAATGACATTGAAATAGAAATTCATTCAAGTCTGTCTTTATTTCAATTGTAAGTTACAAGTTTAAAAAACAGTGAATAAAACTGATATATGCTCTATGTATATTACAAAAGTGGTTGAAAATGCATTATAAAACCAAAAACCAAATGATTTACCACTATTAAAACAAGGATCACTATTTTAATGATTTTTAAAAAAAGAAAAAAATATTCTTTACGACATATTTAAAATAGTTGATTCTCTCTCTCCCTCTCTCTCTCTCTCTCTCTCTCTCTCTCTCTCTCTCTCTCTCTCTCTCTCTCTCTCGTAAAATGGTTACTTGTTGCTCTTTTTCATTACTTGATATATGCAAACAGATGATGAATTGAACTGAACATGAGAAAATGATATTAAGTGTTAAATCACTTTGAATAATATACATTTACAATTGCTATCATACAAACCAAGAGTGCAAATAAAGCAGTGTTCATTGTTGCATTTGTAAATCAGCATAACAATTAAAAAACATTTTCATCTTCTCACGTGAAAATGAAAATTCCATTACAAATTCAAAAGTTAAAATTTGAACAAAATTAGACGTAGATTCAATATAGGTCACCCATCATGAAGACAACTTAGTGGAATATACGCTCTTTGATGATACGGTCGTGGGTTCTTTCAAACCACAGCCACGCATAACTTTAGTCGATAAAATGTACATCTCAACTTCAAGTACTTTGCAATGAAATTTGCAGACTTTTGGATGAGACCTTAAACGAGGTTCTTTGTCAAATAGGGCTTTCAAAGAAAAAGGTCCACTACCGCTGAATGTACCTTATTGCCAAGTAAAAGTCTAGATTTGAGCCCTTCAGTAATATATGTTGATGATTGTACATTTGTATATGAGTGTAATATTCTTCAATAGGGGGAATGTCAATAAATCAATCATGTTTTTATTCAAACAGTCCTTTGAGTTCATCATAATGAGAAGGTTGACTCAATTGTCCAAGTTCTTGATAACCCGCGTTAGCTTCAACTTCGGCAAACATAGCTGTGTTTGCATATTGTATGAATTTCGTCGGCTGGTTTCCTGCTTTTCTTTGTTAGGAAATTTTTGTCTGATATTCCTGCAAAATTAGAATAGTTATTGAAATCAAAAGTGTAAAATGTACAGAAAACAAGAAAAAAATACTGAAAAAAATTAATTTAAATATTTTTTTTCACTTACATCTTTTGTCATGCATATCTTTATAATAATAATAAAAGTTACCTGAAAATCAGAACAATATTGACAATAATACTTATACAGAGCGTTGCAATGACTCCATAGAGAGCTGTTGAATAGTTCTCTAATATCTGGTCGATTTCTTAAATTATAAAAAAAATCTTTCTATTAATCTCTCATAGCACGTCTTCTTAAAAAAAATAAATGAAAAACAAATAATTATATGCGTGAATAATATAATGTTCAATTTTTTATCCATTTATTAGGCCACCTGAGTAAACTCAGGTGACCTATTGCTATCCATTTTCGTCCGTCGTCGTGCGTCGTGCGTTAACATTTGAACATTTTCAGCTTCTTCTCTGCAACCACTGAACCAGTTTCAACCAAATTTGGCACAAAGCATCTATGGGTGAAGGGGAACAGAAATTGTGAATTTCATGATCCCTACCCCCCTCGAGGTCTGAGGGGTGGGGCCAAAACCACTAAAATTAATGCAATCTTTAAGAATCTTCTTCTTTACTCCTGGACATCAAGCAGTCAAACTATTTGCATGATTGTAATCAGCATTGAGTCCTGGATTCTGGTGTTAGGGCGGGGCTCTATCTTATATAGTGAAAATACATGAATTCTTTGAAAATCTTCTTCTCTTCTCCTAGGTATTAAATAAACTTACAAAGTGCATAGTTATGATGAGCAAGAGTGCCTCTACCGAAATTATGAATTTTATGGCCCCAGGGTCAGGGGTTCTGGTGTTAGGGTTTGGCTCTTTTGATCATATAGTGAAAATAAATTAAATCTTTGAAAAATTTCTTCTTTGCTCCTGGGTATTAAGCAGATTAGCTACCTATATAGTTAAAATTGAGCAAGAATGCCTCTTTAAAAATTATAAATTTTATGGCCCCAGGGTCAGGGATTCTGGTGTTTGGGCGGGGCTCTATTGATTATATAGTGCAAATACATTAAATCTTTGAAAATTATCTTCTTTGCTCCTGGATATTAAGCAGATGAACTACCTATATAGTTATGATAATCTTCCAGAATTTTGAATTCAAGGCCCCAGGGTCAGGGGGGCTGTATGTATATACTGAAAATATAATATGTAATGAATTGTTTGAAACCTGCTCCTTGGTATTAATCAAATATTTTTGAAAAGCAAGAATGCCTGTACAAAAATTGTGCAATGTGTGGATCTAGGCCTAAGGGTCAGGGGTTCATGTATGGTAGGGACACTACTGATTATTGCTGAATATTACTGATTAGTTGAAATGAATTTTTTGTTCCCCTACCCTGCCTATGGGTATTAAGTAATCAAACTGAGCAACTGCTAAATGTATAGTTATGATGACCAATGGACCGCCAGCTCTTTCAAAATTGTGAATGCCATAGCAACTGGTTTAAAATATGTATCAAATTCAATCACTGGAAAGTTGTTGCATAATGCTTAGGTGACCTATAAGGCCCATGGGCCTCTTGTTTGATATGTGGTCGATAAACTGGAAAAATAAGAGAAAACTGTTCTTTACCAGAATAAGGTTTTTTATCTGTAAGATTGCTTTGGAGTCCCCTTATACATGACCCGTTGTTTGAAAAACAGATTCTATTTATACAGATTGGACTACATAGTTGATCACATTGTGGTCCGTAATGAGTTTGGCTGCATTCTGCATATAGATATCATGTAATGTTCAGTGTAATTCAAATTGAAAATGAAAGATGTTGGTTGTCCAAATAACATTTTTAAATGATTTATATCAATATCTCGATTCTTTGAATATAAATTCTTATTCATGATTTATATTGGTACCATTCAGGGGCTTGTTAGTTATACACAAAAATACATAAAATTTAATTTCTCAATCGTCACTACTCTTCAGAGCAATGTTTTTGAGAGAAAGATATCTTGAGCTATTATATTTTTATGGTTTTACCATCACATTTTTGACCCTGCCATCCTGTTTTACAAGTGCAACTACCATCGTCTTGAAGACAACCAGATATACATCCATCAGCACAGTTTCGGAGACAGTCAACTCCAAATTTCCCGGTAATACACCCAAAATCGCATAATCCATTGACTTTACTGCATCCATTTTTACAATTATAGTTGCAAGTTTTATTGCAATAAGTTCCATATTTGCCAACCGGACATTGGCCTTCATATTCCTTTGAGTCTCTATTGAAAGTTGACAGGCATGATAAACTGCAACTCTTTTCACATTTATCTGAATAGAACCCATTAATACATCCATATGTGCAGGATCCAGTGACATTGTCACAAGTTTGTCTTTTACAATTCACACTACATATCTTGGAGCAATCAGGTCCGTAATGTCCGAATTCACATCCTGCAAAAAATAATAGATTTTTCGTCGTCAAAGAATAAAAAACTTATTAATTTGAAAAATACAGACCGTGCAGTATTTTGTCTACACATCTCTGGAAACAATTCAATTCATGCCACAACCCTAACAGATAATTTCTTTCAGACACTGTTCTCCCTTCGATACATGAAATTTAACAAAATTGCAATATGATTTACAATTCATAAAGACGACAAAGGAATTATTTTAGCGCAGTACAGTTAAGGTGCGCAATAGAAATATCGACTAAATTTTGTATTTAAAAATGTATTCGTAATCGGGATGGCGATTATTTTTAGTACATTATTTATATCGGATAATTGTAGTTATGATTAATAACTACATATCGAGGACGATTATATTTTATATTTAGATTAGTCACGTGATGCGGCAGTCACGCGATTTTAGCACATTGACTTGAAGTCTTGATGTTACATATAAATATCACTAGTGCAAGGGCATAACCAAGTTAAATTTCAAAGTTTAGTATATAAATATTTTCAACACGCCTTGTAGTTTCTAAAAAGTGCTGCGATCCTGTCTAAATTCTGCAATTTCATTCTTAAAATTATACTTGTATGACAGAATGCTATATTTTTTGCTGGTCAGCGGCATGAAATATTGATTTAATTAAATTGTTTTTACGATTTCATCAGGATCGCAGCACTTTTCAGATACCTTAATAGTTCTATAGTTAAAATCTAAAAGCTTACTTTGATCCATAGAGTGTATGCCCTTGCACTAGATCGATTTATTAAGACCCCCCACATTTCCCTACCATGTACTTGCATACAAATATACGGCAATGTCAATTAAATACGTAATGTACAGAAAATATATTAATAAAATAGTGAAGAAGACATTAAATTCAAGTTATTGGCTCATAGAATATCTGTAAATAATATTTTATTTAATTATAGAATACATATTTTGGTGAAAAAATATTACTTGATCCTGTCTCTCACTGCATACAAACTACGTCACGTTGTAAGAAATGACGTCATATTGACAAGTGTATTGCGATCAGTGACTTGTTTATAACTTGTTATGTGGGATTTAACTAACGACAACACAACACGCTGTAGTAAGTTTTTATGTAGTTTGATGATTTCTTACTGGTTAAATTAGCACATAAACTCATTTTGTGGTATTCTAAAGAATTGTTGTATGACGTATATTGTGTATGATGTCATAGTCAAGTTTTCCCGTACAAATTAGGCTCCGCCTCCTTTTTGTAACCTTAACTGTGCTGCGAGATGTCTTATTTTGATTTCATCTGATAACATTGTAAGTTAAGGAATGTTATTTCTAGTAGAGATGGCAGAACTTTGTTATTAGGAAAAGTCAGAAATGCACAGGATATCTTTCAATATATAAAAGGTGCATAAATTATTTTCCTAATTTTTTATCTAGATGTAAGCTAATCACTACATGGAAAAAATACATTTTCAAACTCAGCTTAATGGTTGACATAATAGTTAATGACGTGTTAAAATACAACTTGGCCCAAAATTACCAAACTTACTATCGCATCTTTCTCCGGACCAGTTTGGTTTACACCCGCCAATACAAATTCCACTTTGAAGGCATTCAATTTTTGCACAATTTCCACTACATGACGAATCACAAAATGAACCATAAAATCCCCTGTAGCAGCCATTTCTACAGTATCCATTCATTTTTCTACATTCATGATTAAGGCAAGTGTTGCTACATTTCATGTCGCACTTTTTACCATAAAATCCTTTATTGCAGGTCCTACAATATCCATTCAATGTGTTACATGTATCACTGCAGTTACCACAACGGTGTTCACAGAAATTTCCATAATACCCCGATACACATCCCAATCTACAATATCCACCGTCTATAGCACATGCTCGTTTATAGCATTTAGTATACCAATTACATTCGTATTCACATCTATGTCCATAATTCCCGTCTTTACAGGAGATGCAAAGTCCGTTAGTTCTATTGCAGACTCTTCTGGAACAAGAAGATGGACATCCATTCAGACATTTATCTCCCCAGAACCCTTCAATGCACCCACGGGTGCAAATTCCATTCCCATCGAATTCCATGTCTATACAGTTAGGACTGCATGGAACCACCGCTGAAAAAAACATACAATTTATTTGTAATATTCTTAAGTGTAGTAGTGAAAGACTGACCCATCGCTAAAAAAAATGCTTCAAGTCACTAATGCACTAATTGGGAAGGAGATTTAGGATTTATTTTGACTATGCCATGTTTTTTTGCTATTCTGAAAGATTATTTTTTGAGATACTTTCCTTTTTTAACAAAAAAAAAATGAAAGCTGCAAGATGGTTTTCCAGTTATTTTGAAATGGGTTAAAAAATAAAAAGCATAAGGCTAAACATATTTAATACGGCTGTACCTTTGGACGGTGTCTTTAGAAAGAATGAAAAAAAAAAGAATTACATGTACTTGTTTGAATATGCGATGGTTTTCAGGTACTAAATCATTTAAATAGAAAAGAATAGTTTTCTTCAGAAGCATAATTTTTGAATAATTGAAATTAAAACCTATATTAAAGTTTTTAATATATCGGATTTGTAGTATTAGTTTTGTGTCAATATGTGCAGTCGGAATTAAGAAAAAAGAATTACATTATAGCAGAAATATATAACATAAAACAACACTCATAAGCGCAAAAAAGTATTTTACAATATAACCAGAAAGCACAGTTTTCATTTTCGTATTGTTTCGCTTAAGTCATTGGAGAAAAACTTTTCCCCTGTCAAATGATATAAATGTTTTCTAAATTATGTATGCAGATTTTCCCCTCTTCCAATATTTGTTACCTTTAGAAGTTTGAATTATTATCGTGAATGTCTTTTAAAAAAGTAAAAGACTAATACCTTTCAGAGATAAAGTTCTAACATCGTGTAGATATTTACCATCACAGTAAAAATCTCCAAGTAATAAAAAAAAATCCACATCCCCAAAAAGGCAGTCATTTTGAAATCAAATCAATAAAATAGAAATTAACCTTGTAAGAGATTTTTGTCATTCACATAAGTCGGAAATTTGCTCTGTTTCATAGCCTTTCAAAAACTAATGTCTAAAATCAAGCACTTAGATTTATTATCATCTTTAACGTATCTAAAGCATATATTAAAATAACATTACAGGAAAACAAACACTTAAATGTGCTAAGTATAATTTGTTGAACATAAGTCTTGCTGTAAGAATGATCACACTTCCTGAACTTGTTTTTGCTGTAATTTACATGTATTTATGCCTTGTAATGCTAATGGGCAAGCTCACTGTAAGAGAGCAATTGCTGTTAATCAATGACATTTTTGGATCGATTATTGTATTGATAGGGATAACATTTTAGAATGAAATAAACCGCAATAAACATTTTTCTAAATTAGATAAAAAAAACGATGTCAGCTGATCAAATAGAACGGCATTCAATCATAAAATTATTTTCTAATACTGTAAACCAACTTTTATTCGCTTGCGAGAAATTTTCGCGAAGTTCGCGAGAGCCTCGTTATCGTGAATATATATCGCCGCGAACCGGTCCTTAAAGTCACTGTTTCTATTAAGAAAAGATCCGAATAAGGCTTGGTCGCGAAAATTAATTGTCGAGATTTAGTTCACCCCCAGTAGATCGTGAAATAAAGTCGTCGCGTATAAAAGTTGGTTTACAGTATTCTTGAAAGAGGCACAGATCAATTATCCAAAACGACTACAAACTCATATATTTAGTTCATTGCTTTGAAATTTGTCTTAAGATTTGTTTTTAATTCATAGGACATTACCAGAAGTGGAAAGTCACTTTTATTAAAAAAATGCAATGTATCCCAATTTATGGTTTTATAAATCTAGCTTATTATTTTCAACGTCGGACTGGGAAAAAGCTATAAAATATATACTGTAGATTCCTTATATTTAGTTTTCATTTTTTATGCATTTCCTTAATTTTATTTTCATTCATATAGATATGAATGGACTTTTGATCTCGAATACTGTTCGTTATCTCAATGTGTTTAACAATAACATGCAAAATTTAGAAGCTTACTGTCACATTTTTCTCCAGTCCAGTTCGGTTTACATCCACCAATACAATCGCCATTTTGTTTGCATTTGGGTTGTGCACAATTTTTACTACATAACAAATTACAGAATGAACCATAGAAACCTCTGTCGCAGCCATTTTTACAATAACCATCATTTTTCCTACATTCCTGATTAAGACAGTTGTTATTACATTTTCTATCGCACTTTCTTCCATAATAGCCAGTATTACATACATTACAGTTTCCGTTTGAATTGTCACAAGAGCCACTGCTGCAATTACCACATGATTCCATACAGTAGGGCCCATAGTAACCAAATATACACCCAGTTGGACAGGTTCCCCTGCCTTTGTTACATTTTCCTCCGGAGCAATTTTTAGACCAATAACATTTCTTTGCACATGTATCCCCATAGTGCCCGTCGGGACAAGAATTACATAGCCCATTAGTTCTGTTGCAGCTCTTCTCTGAACAAGTCGATGGACATTTGTGAAGGCATTGATCACCCCAGTATCCCTCAATACATCCTCGGGTACAGATTCTATTTTCGAACTTCAAGTCTACACAGTACGGGCGACAAAGAAACAGCGCTGAATGAAACAAAAAAACCTACTAAGAACTTTATTTTATACATTGTTACTTACTTAATTTGTGAAACAAAAAAGAGTTGTAAAGACTGAAACTTAGATTTCTCATTATATTTAAAGTCATAAAATTCAATAAACTTAAACCGCAGTAACATCTGCAATAAATTTATTTTTATTTGGAAACTGATTCAATATTAAATGTTTTAAGTATAATACATGTATGATATTTCAATTGTTCAATTCAGTAACTGTTTATCTTTAAAAATTACTTGTCATTTAGAAGGTTTACTCATTTACGTAAATATATATTGAAACAATATAGTGAAATACATAAATACTTCTTAGAGAAAAATAAAACAAAATCCAGATTTGTACCATGACAGTTACTGTAATTAATTCCTAGTGTTAAGATAACCCACATCTCTCGAAAGGCACTCATTTTGAATGGCATAGTAGAAAATAAATAATTGTTTTATGCTTTCCTATCACAAAATTTGGAATTGCACTGTGTTTAAAAGTCAAACTGCATGTTTATCACTTATCACAGTGTTACAAAAAACTTCGACTATTTATTTTTACATCAAGATCTTATCGAGGAAGGCGACACTTCCCAGTGTCACGACTATATTACATATATATGGAATTTTACATCTGCATCAAACAGATAAAACTTAATGTAGTAGAAAATGATGGCTTTGTTGATAAACACGAGTTTTTGTTTAAGATATAATATATTAATTCATCTTTGCTACTCTAAAAATACTACATGTATCTAATTCTTTTTCACAGTTTTCTTAGAATATGTGTAAACATAGAGTTTTTGTTTTACATTGAGATAAAATAAATGTGTTTCCGATGCTGATAATAATAGAAAACATTACTTGTTATTACTGAATTTCTTTAGCGATGCAAGTTGTGTCCATAGATACATTTTAAATGCTGACTGTATTCCATTTATATAATTTTAAAAATTGTTAGCCCCCCCCCCCCCACTGCTTGAAAAGCGAGAGGGTATATACAGTGTAGTAATTGGGATGCCTGTCCGTCCGTCCGTCCGTCTGTGACGCCTTGAATATCAGCAGTCTCGTTGAAAGTCATCAACACTACTGAACTTAAAATTCCCTGATATTCTGAAAAATCTCTGATAATCTCTGTTACCCACTGTCAAAGTTCTGCTTTTCTCTGTTTAAGCACTGTACAGCCACTGTACAAAATCCCTGTACCTACTGTAATCCTCGGTAAATCACAGTACAGACTCACTGTTATTTTTTGTACATCCCTGTACATTACTGTACGCCCCCACTGTACAGCACATTACACCACTGTCTGTCATTGTACGCCTCCACAGTACAACACTGTACATCACAGACGAGTACAGTACTTAACCTCTGTACAGCACAGCACAGTACTGTTGATCACTGTACGGGCCCCAGACTGGCACTGTACATCACTGAAGTTCAATGTACGCATCTCAGTTTGGCACTGTACATCACTGAACTATACTGTGATCTTTTCATAGACTTATTTAACTTTTACAGTTCCTAAATTTTACAGAATTTTTAACTTCACTTATTATTTAGATTAAGCCGTGGGTATTTTAGACTAACTTAGTAAATTGAGAGTGATAATTTTGTGTTGATAAGTACACTCAGTACACACATACCGTATATAAAAAGTAAAGAAAAATAAATCCTATAGATTATACACGTAGTATCATAAATTATAATGAATAATCGTCGTTTTCACATAGCTCGATATTGCGGTTAACAGCTAAATTTCATTTCTGCATGGATTTTTTTCTTCTTTTTTAATCTTTTTATAGTTTTCATCTCCAGCATTTTTCATGTAGTGTTTAGCAGAAATGAAATATTTCGGTTTAGTCAATTACAATCCATGTCGTGATGTAACGTGTACATTATTAAAGTGGACAGTGAGCCCTCGTTTCTTATTTATTTGATTTTAAAGAAAGATTAATTAATGAAAAATTAATATTTTATTAATGCACATTTATTATCATCTGTAAATTCTATTAGTTGATAATATGTTGTGTCAACTTCATGACCATATGGAGAGTAAAATAATATTTACATATTTATCAATAGCTATTTATCTAAGATTAATTTGAAAAGGCTGGCCTGCCCGGTACTATATTTAGTTTTTTTATCTTGGTTTTAATTGTGAGTCTTAAAATGCAAACAACAGATCGAGTGTAAGATTTTTTTCCTCCTCTTATTAATTGAGTTTAGAGTAACAAAAGAAAATTAATTTTTCAAAACAAATATTAATTAGATAAATGGTGATTGTTAATAGTAAAATGCCCACATTCAGGGGAGGGGGGGGGGTGTCTAATGTCAATCTGATACTAGTAGATATTTATGACATTTACCTTAATAAGTACACTTTTAAGTATGAAAAAACCCGTTTATTTATTAATGATCAGCGGTACAAGTCAAATCTACATTATAATATCACCCTAACTCCTTGCTAAGCTAATAACTTATGAATGACGTAGACTTATTTAGAAAATGCATTCAGCATTGAAGACATGTTACACTGGTCAAAATGGTTGGAGAAACATATAATTATCTTCATTGTGCAAATCCATGTCTGAATATTACACTAGTACTCGGCATTTAAATATTTGGAATTAAAATCGAGATCGTGTTCCGCTCTTCACGGTCTTCAGACTGAAAAAAAAACGTGAAGGAAAACTTTCAGACAACTCGGACAAGCCATCAAGTTATTTCAAATTACGACATTCAGTTTTTGAAATTTTTAATTGAATAATATAACTTTTTTATCCAAACTTTGTATTATCTAACCGTGCCAGGAAACCTGTAGAATTTCATTAGAAAATACAGCTAAGAGCTCGAGTGAACTAATAAATAATAATTTTCTTTTAAAAATCCTTGATCCGCGCCTTTTCTTATACATGCTTACGCAATCCGGCAGAACCAAGGTTGTTTCTTGTATATCACATGTTATTTGCAATGGTCAGTCTAACAATAGACCCTAATTGTCTTTTGTTCGTGTCTCAACAGTGATGATGTAAGTTGCAAATATACAAACTAAATGACCACTCAGAACAAGGCAGAATTTTCACAAATTCTCTATACTTACCGTGATACCGGGTGCATGTAAATTATCAATGAAACATGTAATTGTACCTATGTATATTAAAAAGAAAAAACGCTTATTAAATAGAAAAAAAATGTTTGAATTGAAAACTGAAGTACATGAATGTTGTACCAGAGACTTACTGCATGCCTCTGGTTGGACTCTAGTTTTTTTAATCGTAGCTGTCAATGTTTTTTTTTTAAACGTACGAAAGCCGACGAAAATTTGTTTTAACATATTAAATAATATTACGGTATTAATCGGAACATGAAATGAACTGAACAGAAGACAGAATTTGAAAATATTACATTATTATTTTTAAATTTTTATCGTTTCTCCAAGATTATATTAGACACATATTATCAGGATTATAAACTGATAAAATAAAATAATAGTACATGTATTCAAAATCAAGTGACAAGAATTTGAATGAACCCAGAGAGATGGAGTGAAAGAGCGATGCAGACAGAAAGAGTAAATGATTTAGCAATTTGTAAAATAAATCATTAATAAAATAAAACACACAGAGAAAGAGCGAGGGAAAAAGTGGGTAGAGAATACTTCTGTAAACTACAATGGATCATAAGTAACTTGTCAAAAGTTACTGGAAAATTGAGATACAGTCTTCAATAAGTTCGTCCATCCTAAATATGAGGAAGCCTTCTAAATAACGGGGGGGGGGTGTTAAAACGTCGTAATTTGTTTCAACTGCTGTCTAATAAGATATATAATTATGCAGTGTATAAAATTTCATTCAAAATTGCGCTTAAAAAATGGATGATATGAAATATATTGAATAAATCAATAACGTAATATTTGTCATTATTTGACTTTTAATCGATGTTTCAGTATTATTTTGTTGATTGACACCGTTTCTTCAGTATGTCAGCCTGGGTAATTTTTTTTAATAACTTAAAGGATTTTTTGTATGTTTCTCCTGTTTAAATAATAAATGCGTTCATGGCACAATCGTTTAGTCGAGAATATCGAGGAAAAGGCACGGGACCTAGAATACGGGACCTCACTGCATACGGCTTTGAATACAGATCACAATACCCATATATATAAGTAAAGTTTCACAATATTAAACAAATTCTATGTGCATGTTTTAAATTTGTGTTGTAAGAATCGGTATCGCACGGCGGAGAATAAAAATATGCTAAGGACCTATCTAGAAGACAGGCACGGGCCCTGCGTGCGAGTACATGAACCCGACATGTAGAAATTTGATTAGATTTTCCACAAAAACAAAGGAATTAAATATTGTATATTTTGAACATGTATAAAAAAAAACAATTTACTGGGGAGCTGAAAACACGGGGCCTAAGGATCAGCGAACGAGAAAGATCCCTCACTGCAGAGTTATGTGCAGTGTAATTGAGCAAAAAAAAAAAATAACCAATCAAACATACAAATAAACTAGAGCCGAGCTCGTTGCAAAGCAACGAGTAGGTCTTCCGTCCTGTTTGACCGGAAGTAACTTTCATTTAAAAAAAAAGAGTAATGAAGTCCAAAAATGGGTTAATCCTCCAAATCTATGTTAAGTATAGCAAAATTAAGCCATTCTTTGGTACTTCCGGTTTGACCGGAAGTGACGACGACGGTCGGAAATTTAATATTTAAGCTTCTAGTGAGACATGTTACCCAAAAACCTGTCAAAAACGGCAAAAATATGCATTTTCCGACTACTTCCGGTTTGACCGGAAGTGACGTCGCCGGACGTATTTTGACGACCCCATTAGATAAAGCTTGATATTTTGAACAACTTTGTTTCTTTGATGCATAACAAATTCTCAATACTTTTTGAGATATCTGGAAAAAACTTTTGGCCCCTCTAGGTCCCTTAATTTAGGGGTCAGACCTTTTTTCGACATATCATTTGAAAGATCTTCTAATTCTGCACAAATTATGTTCTATATATTTTAACAAAATATTTTTAGTTTAGAAGATAAAAAGAAAAATATGAGTAATTTTTGGTTCTTTTAAGCGTTCTAATTTTTGACCCCTATATAGCGCCATTTTGAATACAGAAATCGAAAAACAAAAAACAGATGTGCACAACTTCAATCCTTCTATTATCTAAAATCAGTAAAATTTCTGCTCCAGCTTTAGCCGTCTCTGAGCCTTTGTCTTGAAACGAAAGCCTATAAATTTTCCTTTAAAGGGGAATAACTCAAAACCGGAAGTGGCTTTTTGAAATTTTAGACATTATTCTGATAGAGTTTATTAACGTCTATAACGTCTGAAAATTTGAGCGAAATCCGTTGAGAAATGAGCAAGGTATGAGGCCTCAAATTTGCGGTCTAGGAAGCAGAAGAAAAAAAAGAACTAGAGCCGAGCTCGTTGCAAAGCAACGAATAGGTCTTCCGTTGGAGCTACGGAAAGGAAGACGTAACCTTGAGTCTAGGTCCAACCATTCTAAAGTTATAAATAAATAAGCAACCTAAAGGCTTGTTAAGGAAGCAACTTACAATGTTTCGCCAGGAAAAAGACTGTAAAGGAATGTTATGTGCATGACCTTGAACTTTCTAAATGACCTTGCGACAAGCAATGACAAACTCTGTTATAAAAGTACATAATCTCTGTATTACCGACTGGAAAAGTTCCGGTATGTTTTTTAGATATTCCTTTAGTCCATATATCCACCCAAAACATCTTATCTTAAGTGACCTTGAACTTGAGTCAAGGTCATGCCCCACCCTGCATTATATGAGCAATGTTTCACTGGTACAAATACGATTGAGAATTTAAAGTTTCTCTGTCAGTAACAGTGACTCGTCCAAAAGACTGGATATGTTCAGTCAAATTTTTTTCTGAACATATATCGAATCGAAAGAATTTATTAGGTTCAAAACTATGATTTACATAATGATTTAACTAGAAATATATCTATAGGACATGAATGCCCCGCCCAGTCTATATTAGTAAATAATGCAACATTAAATCTGTTTAAGTGTATGACGTTTGTTGAGAATATCTTAAATAGTTTCTTAAAAATTGAAATCTTAAAAATGGATATAGATTATAAAAATCCGTTCAGATAATGCATATAGGCATCAGCTTACATAAAAATATCTCAAATGGTCTCTTAAATACTAAGCAAATTGCAAAATAAAGACAAGTGAGGTCAAGGTCACAGGAAAGTGAAGATCAAAATGTATCAGGATACTAAAGTTTGATAAAAATGTCTTGAATGGATTCTTCAAAACTGAAGGTCGCCCGTGTGGCACAGTGGTTAGAGCATCTAATCTACACTAAGGTTTGGATAGCTCTCATAAGTGTGTATCAGCATATGAAGTTAAAGTTGAGTAAAAATATAAATGCTTTCTTCAAAACTGAGCTAAATACTAACTGAATTAGGTAAAGTAAGATCAAAGTGAAAGAAGAGGCCAAAGTAAAAAAAAATGTATGTATCACCATAAGTAAAAGAATACTCAGTCTTGAATGGTATGTTTCTGAGTTAAACACTAACCTGAGAAAAGTTAGGTTAAGGTCAAAGGAAAGGTAAAACAAAATGTTGATGCAGTTACAAACGTGTAGCCTATAGTACGTATCGGCACATATCAGTACATATCGGTACATGAAGTTTGATGATACTATCTTGAATGGTCTCTTTAGACAGATTTAAAAAATGGTGAGATTAAGTTTAAAGGAAAGGTCAAAGTCAAAATATGTTGATGCACGAAAATAGCTCTCATCAATGTTTATCAGCATAGGACGTTTAATATAAAAATAAATCGAATAGTTTCTTTGAAATTGAGCTTTGAACTGAGGTAAACGCAAAGCAGTACGGAGGGACAGACGGAAAATGGAAGACTTACATGACAAACAATATATGCCCGGCCATTTTTATGGGGAATCATCAAAGGTTCAATGAGAATGTTTTATTTGAAATTTGGAGACTTGTGAAATGATGCGTGAAGACCGAACCTATGGATGAGACCGGATAAATCAAGGTCTTGTGTCGTGGTACATGTAGGTGCTGGCATGTAAAGGATCCAAAGCACCTGATTCCATCAGGCATAAAACTTGAAATTAATAAATGCACAAGCGAATACGATTGATTAAAACAAATGAGATAAAGTGAAATAAAATAGTACATATAACGGGTAATTTTTACTGCTGTATATTCTTACGAATTTCGGTCCAAAAATGGTGATTTAAATTTTTACACGTTGATCTTTTACGAATTGAATATGTCCGTAAAAATTAAAAACATTAGACGTAAAATTCCAGATCACATTGAATGCATTAACGTACATTCGTACAAATAATGTCCAAAAACTCTATGTGTGAGAGAGAGAGAGAGTTATTAAATTGATATATCAATATAAACAATGCAACAAATTACATAATGAATTTTATAATTTTTTTTAATAACCTTTATATACATGAGCAATGTACCCTTCATTCATTCATGTTTTTTTAAACACGTGCACGTCTGGTATATTTACCGAAAACAAAGAGAGACAACTCAAACTAACATAACTGAAGTGAAAGTATTCAAGAAGAGGTCGAAGTTTTATTCAAAGCACTCGAAGCAGAAGAAAGTGTCCAAGATTGAAAACACGGGTATTCATTTAATTGGAAGACCTGTAATTATTAAGTCATTATCAGAAGTTATGCGTCTCGAAAAAAAAAAATACTAAAAACGAGTAACCAGGTAGGTCTAACTGATTAATTAATTGACGTTGTTTGTATAATTTATATACAAGTTAATTGAGATTTACCTTTATGATCCCAATTGATGATTGGCTTAAAAGTGCTCAAAATACTAACAGTATACTAATTATATAGCCTCCATGGAGTGCATGAGCTTAATAGCAATAAGCATTACTTTTACACATACCATGTTAAAAATTTATACGAGCCGTTTTATAAATTATGTGAAATTTTACGCGTTTAAATTTTAAGGATTTATAAACCTAAAAAAAAATACCCGTCATTCGGTAATATGAAAGAGGCGACATGATTTCAAAGCCAATTTCCACGATTGGAGTACACGATGTATTTTTTAACATTCGACATGCCTGCGGCTCTCTGTGGCCACGCACGTTAAAAAAATAATGGAGAAACAAAAGAGTGATGGTATAAATAAAACGTACATTAGTACATTACCTATCTCAAGACTTCCATCACTAATTATAATTATTTGCCGAAGCCCCTTTTCAATTACAATTTTAATAAAATACATTAACACGGAATAGAGAAACAATTTTGCGTGAACATGCCAAAGAAAGCGATCAAAATTCAAAATGATTTTATGCACTAGTGTTAGGAATTGCGATTTAATGTAAGATCGGTGAAGTATTCTTATTGATTCGATTAATCAAAAACACAATTTTCTATGAATTAAATAGGTCTTTGTACACAATGGATTTTAAACACGATCACAGACCATGCAGACACTTGCTTTGTTTACGACAACAGGTGGCTGGTACACTAGTGACCTCGATAGGCACCATGGGATTTGCGCGTTGGATTACATAACTATTACAAACATCTAGGCGAACGTGGAGATCAACTAAATGATCGTGAATTATTCGATTAATAAAGTTTAAAATTACTTATAATAATAATTAATGTAGAAAGATAGATTTAATATATTCCGATGAAGACGTGTTCACTATAAAACTAATTAATAATACATAAAAAAGAAAGATTAATTGTTATAAAAAAATTAATAGTGAACCGTAAAGCATGTATAAAGACCTTTTTAGAAGAAATTTAACAGTAAATACCATAGGGTATATTATTGATAGGAAGTCTGTGTAAATTATACACATGAAGAGGTCTGATTTCATTTCCGAATAAAAAACGCTACCTGTTTACCTGGCCTGCTTTCTTTTTCGTGTCACGCAATACCCCCGGTATAATCGAGCAAAACAACATTTTCATCAGATCAAGAAGGTGTAAAAGAACAATTTTGATCGTAAGATCCAGATCGAAATTTTTACCGTTTTTGAGTTATAAATCAAAAGATTTCAAGTTCCCTAAATCCCTAATTATAGGAGCCAGCCCCTTTTGAATAGTATTATATGAAAGCCCCTGCAATTATGCACAACTTTTGTTCTACATGTCTTAACAAAATATTTTTAGTTTTCAAGATATATAGGAAAATATGTGTAAATTTTCGCTTTTGTAGGCGTTCTAATTTTTGACCCCTGTATAGCGCCATTTTGAATACAGAAATCAAAAAACAAAAACCGATATGCACAACTTCAATCCTTCTGTAATCTTAAAACAGTAAAATTTCTGCTCTAGCTCTAGTGGTCTCTGAGCCTTTATCTGGAAATAAAAGCCTATAATTTTTCGTTTAAAGGGAAATAACTCATAAGTGGAAGGAAATTTTTGAAATGTTAGACAGCATTCTGATAGAGTTTATTATCGTCTATAATGTCTGAAAATTTGAGCAAAATCCATTGAGAAATGAGTGAGATATGAGACCTCAAAGTTGGCGTCTAGGAAGAAAACAAAAAAAACTAGATACGATCTCGTTGCGAGCAACGAGTGGGTCTTCCGTCAAATTTTCGATGAAATTCATCAAAAGCAGGAATTTATCGTAATATCCGATTATCGTATTATCGGATCGACTTAAACAGCGTAAAATAGAATTCCGGTTAATCTGATCGACTTATATACCGACAAATAGGAATGTTCTAGAATAATGACGTCACATGCGCAATTAGGATGCGCGTACGGTTCAAATATTCAAAATGGAGGATATCAATATATAAGCTGTCATATCATTGGTTGACCAATCACAGCCATCGTTAAATGTCCGCCATTGTAACTAAATATAAGTTGTTTACTTCTAAAACGCGAGGACATGTTCTGTCAAAACAGAATGCTTATAGATATGAGCTAATAGTTTCTGAATTAGTGCATTAAAAATCACAAGAAATATACCGTTGGAAACCTCTCAAAAAGATCTATATGATATTTTAAAAAGTTTAAAAATCGGTCTAGAAATGAACCATATAGGACGTTTTACATACATCAAAGGATATACATCGAAGATCAAAGAGATCTAAAGAGTACCGTACTAACCGCAAGATTGCAGATTGTTATGATAAAGTATTTGCTTCAGTAAAGAATCAAAATATTGCATTTTGGCCCCTCTAGGCCCCTAATTTGAGGGGCCAGCCCCTTTTTCTTGATATCAAAAGAAAGATCTTTTAAATTTGAATACATTTTGTGCAACAATTACTCAGAAATTGCTTTTTGTTTCCGAGATATGTAGAAAAGAAATATTTAGGAGCCAGCCCTCAAAGTCCTTAATGGGGCCATTTAGGAAAAATTCAAAGGTTGCATATTGTTTAGAACATTATTCTGAACATCTTTTGTTCAATATTGCTTTTCAAAATATTTCTCCATTTCAAGATACGAAGCGTCAAAGATTGAGCATTCTGGCCCCTTGTGGCCCCTAATTACGTAACATATGATCACAACATTATTATATATAGTTGCTGATTGTTAAGATAAACATATTTGCTTCAGTAATGAATAACAAAATATTGATCATTAAAGAGATATAGATTAAAGACTTTTGGCCCCCCTAGGCCCCTAATTTGAGGGGCCAGTCCCTTTTTCTTGATGTCAAAAGAAAGCTCTCATAAATTTGAATAATATTTGTTCAACAACTATTCAGAAATTCCTTTTCGTTTCCGAGATATGTATATAAGAAATATTTAGGGGCCAGCCCTCAAAGTCCTTAATGGGGTCATTTAGCAAAAATTCAAAGGTTGCATATTGTTTAGAACATTATTCTGAACATCTTTTGTTCAATATTGCTTTTCAAAATATTTCTCCATTTCGAGATACGAAGTGTCAAAGATTTAGCATTCTGGCCCCTTGTGGCCCCTAATTACGTAACATATGATCATAAAATTATAATATATGGTTGCATATTGTTAAAATAAACATATTTGCTTCAGTAATGTATAACAAAATATTTACCGTTTAAAAGATATTAAGAAAAGACTTTCTGGCCCTTTAAACCCTTAGTTAAAGGGGCCAGCCCCTATTTCTTGATTTCAAATGATAGATCTTTTCAATTTGCACAACTTTTGTTCAGTATGTTATAACAAATTATTCATAATTTAAAAGATATGATAAAAAATGTCGCTAAAATCACTCATGATTCGCGTCCTAAATTTCGACCCCTAGCGAGCTTCCATACTAGACACTTCCGGAAAATTTGAAAACCCAGGTGCACAACTACAACATGTCCTCTATTATCACTGAAAATTTCAGTCCTATAGCTTTAGCCGTTTTTGAGTTCCATCGCAGACAAAAGGGTACCCCGAAAATCAATAAAAGGGCGATAACTTCTGACCGGAAGTAAATTTTCAAAAACGGAGTTGCCGGTACAAACTTCAAATGATTATACATTCTCTCTGAAAATTTGAAGAAAATCGGTCGAGCCATCTCCGAGAAATCTTCTGCACAAAATCGGTAAGAAAAAAAAAGAATAATAATAATAACTAGATACGATCTCGTTGCGAGCAACGAGTGGGTCTTCCGTCAAATTTTCGATGAAATTCATCAAAAGCAGGAATTTATCGTAATATCCGATTATCGTATTATCGGATCGACTTAAACAGCGTAAAATAGAATTCCGGTTAATCTGATCGACTTATATACCGACAAATAGGAATGTTCTAGAATAATGACGTCACATGCGCAATTAGGATGCGCGTACGGTTCAAATATTCAAAATGGAGGATATCAATATATAAGCTGTCATATCATTGGTTGACCAATCACAGCCATCGTTAAATGTCCGCCATTGTAACTAAATATAAGTTGTTTACTTCTAAAACGCGAGGACATGTTCTGTCAAAACAGAATGCTTATAGATATGAGCTAATAGTTTCTGAATTAGTGCATTAAAAATCACAAGAAATATACCGTTGGAAACCTCTCAAAAAGATCTATATGATATTTTAAAAAGTTTAAAAATCGGTCTAGAAATGAACCATATAGGACGTTTTACATACATCAAAGGATATACATCGAAGATCAAAGAGATCTAAAGAGTACCGTACTAACCGCAAGATTGCAGATTGTTATGATAAAGTATTTGCTTCAGTAAAGAATCAAAATATTGCATTTTGGCCCCTCTAGGCCCCTAATTTGAGGGGCCAGCCCCTTTTTCTTGATATCAAAAGAAAAATCTTTTAAATTTGAATACATTTTGTGCAACAATTACTCAGAAATTGCTTTTTGTTTCCGAGATATGTAGAAAAGAAATATTTAGGAGCCAGCCCTCAAAGTCCTTAATGGGGCCATTTAGGAAAAATTCAAAGGTTGCATATTGTTTAGAACATTATTCTGAACATCTTTTGTTCAATATTGCTTTTCAAAATATTTCTCCATTTCAAGATACGAAGCGTCAAAGATTGAGCATTCTGGCCCCTTGTGGCCCCTAATTACGTAACATATGATCACAACATTATTATATATAGTTGCTGATTGTTAAGATAAACATATTTGCTTCAGTAATGAATAACAAAATATTGATCATTAAAGAGATATAGATTAAAGACTTTTGGCCCCCCTAGGCCCCTAATTTGAGGGGCCAGTCCCTTTTTCTTGATGTCAAAAGAAAGCTCTCATAAATTTGAATAATATTTGTTCAACAACTATTCAGAAATTCCTTTTCGTTTCCGAGATATGTATATAAGAAATATTTAGGGGCCAGCCCTCAAAGTCCTTAATGGGGTCATTTAGCAAAAATTCAAAGGTTGCATATTGTTTAGAACATTATTCTGAACATCTTTTGTTCAATATTGCTTTTCAAAATATTTCTCCATTTCGAGATACGAAGTGTCAAAGATTTAGCATTCTGGCCCCTTGTGGCCCCTAATTACGTAACATATGATCATAAAATTATAATATATGGTTGCATATTGTTAAAATAAACATATTTGCTTCAGTAATGTATAACAAAATATTTACCGTTTAAAAGATATTAAGAAAAGACTTTCTGGCCCTTTAAACCCTTAGTTAAAGGGGCCAGCCCCTATTTCTTGATTTCAAATGATAGATCTTTTCAATTTGCACAACTTTTGTTCAGTATGTTATAACAAATTATTCATAATTTAAAAGATATGATAAAAAATGTCGCTAAAAATCACTCATGATTCGCGTCCTAAATTTCGACCCCTAGCGAGCTTCCATACTAGACACTTCCGGAAAATTTGAAAACCCAGGTGCACAACTACAACATGTCCTCTATTATCACTGAAAATTTCAGTCCTATAGCTTTAGCCGTTTTTGAGTTCCATCGCAGACAAAAGGGTACCCCGAAAATCAATAAAAGGGCGATAACTTCTGACCGGAAGTAAATTTTCAAAAACGGAGTTGCCGGTACAAACTTCAAATGATTATACATTCTCTCTGAAAATTTGAAGAAAATCGGTCGAGCCATCTCCGAGAAATCTTCTGCACAAAATCGGTAAGAAAAAAAAAGAATAATAATAATAACTAGATACGATCTCGTTGCGAGCAACGAGTGGGTCTTCCGTCAAATTTTCGATGAAATTCATCAAAAGCAGGAATTTATCGTAATATCCGATTATCGTATTATCGGATCGACTTAAACAGCGTAAAATAGAATTCCGGTTAATCTGATCGACTTATATACCGACAAATAGGAATGTTCTAGAATAATGACGTCACATGCGCAATTAGGATGCGCGTACGGTTCAAATATTCAAAATGGAGGATATCAATATATAAGCTGTCATATCATTGGTTGACCAATCACAGCCATCGTTAAATGTCCGCCATTGTAACTAAATATAAGTTGTTTACTTCTAAAACGCGAGGACATGTTCTGTCAAAACAGAATGCTTATAGATATGAGCTAATAGTTTCTGAATTAGTGCATTAAAAATCACAAGAAATATACCGTTGGAAACCTCTCAAAAAGATCTATATGATATTTTAAAAAGTTTAAAAATCGGTCTAGAAATGAACCATATAGGACGTTTTACATACATCAAAGGATATACATCGAAGATCAAAGAGATCTAAAGAGTACCGTACTAACCGCAAGATTGCAGATTGTTATGATAAAGTATTTGCTTCAGTAAAGAATCAAAATATTGCATTTTGGCCCCTCTAGGCCCCTAATTTGAGGGGCCAGCCCCTTTTTCTTGATATCAAAAGAAAAATCTTTTAAATTTGAATACATTTTGTGCAACAATTACTCAGAAATTGCTTTTTGTTTCCGAGATATGTAGAAAAGAAATATTTAGGAGCCAGCCCTCAAAGTCCTTAATGGGGCCATTTAGGAAAAATTCAAAGGTTGCATATTGTTTAGAACATTATTCTGAACATCTTTTGTTCAATATTGCTTTTCAAAATATTTCTCCATTTCAAGATACGAAGCGTCAAAGATTGAGCATTCTGGCCCCTTGTGGCCCCTAATTACGTAACATATGATCACAACATTATTATATATAGTTGCTGATTGTTAAGATAAACATATTTGCTTCAGTAATGAATAACAAAATATTGATCATTAAAGAGATATAGATTAAAGACTTTTGGCCCCCCTAGGCCCCTAATTTGAGGGGCCAGTCCCTTTTTCTTGATGTCAAAAGAAAGCTCTCATAAATTTGAATAATATTTGTTCAACAACTATTCAGAAATTCCTTTTCGTTTCCGAGATATGTATATAAGAAATATTTAGGGGCCAGCCCTCAAAGTCCTTAATGGGGTCATTTAGCAAAAATTCAAAGGTTGCATATTGTTTAGAACATTATTCTGAACATCTTTTGTTCAATATTGCTTTTCAAAATATTTCTCCATTTCGAGATACGAAGTGTCAAAGATTTAGCATTCTGGCCCCTTGTGGCCCCTAATTACGTAACATATGATCATAAAATTATAATATATGGTTGCATATTGTTAAAATAAACATATTTGCTTCAGTAATGTATAACAAAATATTTACCGTTTAAAAGATATTAAGAAAAGACTTTCTGGCCCTTTAAACCCTTAGTTAAAGGGGCCAGCCCCTATTTCTTGATTTCAAATGATAGATCTTTTCAATTTGCACAACTTTTGTTCAGTATGTTATAACAAATTATTCATAATTTAAAAGATATGATAAAAAATGTCGCTAAAAATCACTCATGATTCGCGTCCTAAATTTCGACCCCCTAGCGAGCTTCCATACTAGACACTTCCGGAAAATTTGAAAACCCAGGTGCACAACTACAACATGTCCTCTATTATCACTGAAAATTTCAGTCCTATAGCTTTAGCCGTTTTTGAGTTCCATCGCAGACAAAAGGGTACCCCGAAAATCAATAAAAGGGCGATAACTTCTGACCGGAAGTAAATTTTCAAAAACGGAGTTGCCGGTACAAACTTCAAATGATTATACATTCTCTCTGAAAATTTGAAGAAAATCGGTCGAGCCATCTCCGAGAAATCTTCTGCACAAAATCGGTAAGAAAAAAAAAAGAATAATAATAATAACTAGATACGATCTCGTTGCGAGCAACGAGTGGGTCTTCCGTCAAATTTTCGATGAAATTCATCAAAAGCAGGAATTTATCGTAATATCCGATTATCGTATTATCGGATCGACTTAAACAGCGTAAAATAGAATTCCGGTTAATCTGATCGACTTATATACCGACAAATAGGAATGTTCTAGAATAATGACGTCACATGCGCAATTAGGATGCGCGTACGGTTCAAATATTCAAAATGGAGGATATCAATATATAAGCTGTCATATCATTGGTTGACCAATCACAGCCATCGTTAAATGTCCGCCATTGTAACTAAATATAAGTTGTTTACTTCTAAAACGCGAGGACATGTTCTGTCAAAACAGAATGCTTATAGATATGAGCTAATAGTTTCTGAATTAGTGCATTAAAAATCACAAGAAATATACCGTTGGAAACCTCTCAAAAAGATCTATATGATATTTTAAAAAGTTTAAAAATCGGTCTAGAAATGAACCATATAGGACGTTTTACATACATCAAAGGATATACATCGAAGATCAAAGAGATCTAAAGAGTACCGTACTAACCGCAAGATTGCAGATTGTTATGATAAAGTATTTGCTTCAGTAAAGAATCAAAATATTGCATTTTGGCCCCTCTAGGCCCCTAATTTGAGGGGCCAGCCCCTTTTTCTTGATATCAAAAGAAAGATCTTTTAAATTTGAATACATTTTGTGCAACAATTACTCAGAAATTGCTTTTTGTTTCCGAGATATGTAGAAAAGAAATATTTAGGAGCCAGCCCTCAAAGTCCTTAATGGGGCCATTTAGGAAAAATTCAAAGGTTGCATATTGTTTAGAACATTATTCTGAACATCTTTTGTTCAATATTGCTTTTCAAAATATTTCTCCATTTCAAGATACGAAGCGTCAAAGATTGAGCATTCTGGCCCCTTGTGGCCCCTAATTACGTAACATATGATCACAACATTATTATATATAGTTGCTGATTGTTAAGATAAACATATTTGCTTCAGTAATGAATAACAAAATATTGATCATTAAAGAGATATAGATTAAAGACTTTTGGCCCCCCTAGGCCCCTAATTTGAGGGGCCAGTCCCTTTTTCTTGATGTCAAAAGAAAGCTCTCATAAATTTGAATAATATTTGTTCAACAACTATTCAGAAATTCCTTTTCGTTTCCGAGATATGTATATAAGAAATATTTAGGGGCCAGCCCTCAAAGTCCTTAATGGGGTCATTTAGCAAAAATTCAAAGGTTGCATATTGTTTAGAACATTATTCTGAACATCTTTTGTTCAATATTGCTTTTCAAAATATTTCTCCATTTCGAGATACGAAGTGTCAAAGATTTAGCATTCTGGCCCCTTGTGGCCCCTAATTACGTAACATATGATCATAAAATTATAATATATGGTTGCATATTGTTAAAATAAACATATTTGCTTCAGTAATGTATAACAAAATATTTACCGTTTAAAAGATATTAAGAAAAGACTTTCTGGCCCTTTAAACCCTTAGTTAAAGGGGCCAGCCCCTATTTCTTGATTTCAAATGATAGATCTTTTCAATTTGCACAACTTTTGTTCAGTATGTTATAACAAATTATTCATAATTTAAAAGATATGATAAAAAATGTCGCTAAAAATCACTCATGATTCGCGTCCTAAATTTCGACCCCTAGCGAGCTTCCATACTAGACACTTCCGGAAAATTTGAAAACCCAGGTGCACAACTACAACATGTCCTCTATTATCACTGAAAATTTCAGTCCTATAGCTTTAGCCGTTTTTGAGTTCCATCGCAGACAAAAGGGTACCCCGAAAATCAATAAAAGGGCGATAACTTCTGACCGGAAGTAAATTTTCAAAAACGGAGTTGCCGGTACAAACTTCAAATGATTATACATTCTCTCTGAAAATTTGAAGAAAATCGGTCGAGCCATCTCCGAGAAATCTTCTGCACAAAATCGGTAAGAAAAAAAAAAGAATAATAATAATAACTAGATACGATCTCGTTGCGAGCAACGAGTGGGTCTTCCGTCAAATTTTCGATGAAATTCATCAAAAGCAGGAATTTATCGTAATATCCGATTATCGTATTATCGGATCGACTTAAACAGCGTAAAATAGAATTCCGGTTAATCTGATCGACTTATATACCGACAAATAGGAATGTTCTAGAATAATGACGTCACATGCGCAATTAGGATGCGCGTACGGTTCAAATATTCAAAATGGAGGATATCAATATATAAGCTGTCATATCATTGGTTGACCAATCACAGCCATCGTTAAATGTCCGCCATTGTAACTAAATATAAGTTGTTTACTTCTAAAACGCGAGGACATGTTCTGTCAAAACAGAATGCTTATAGATATGAGCTAATAGTTTCTGAATTAGTGCATTAAAAATCACAAGAAATATACCGTTGGAAACCTCTCAAAAAGATCTATATGATATTTTAAAAAGTTTAAAAATCGGTCTAGAAATGAACCATATAGGACGTTTTACATACATCAAAGGATATACATCGAAGATCAAAGAGATCTAAAGAGTACCGTACTAACCGCAAGATTGCAGATTGTTATGATAAAGTATTTGCTTCAGTAAAGAATCAAAATATTGCATTTTGGCCCCTCTAGGCCCCTAATTTGAGGGGCCAGCCCCTTTTTCTTGATATCAAAAGAAAAATCTTTTAAATTTGAATACATTTTGTGCAACAATTACTCAGAAATTGCTTTTTGTTTCCGAGATATGTAGAAAAGAAATATTTAGGAGCCAGCCCTCAAAGTCCTTAATGGGGCCATTTAGGAAAAATTCAAAGGTTGCATATTGTTTAGAACATTATTCTGAACATCTTTTGTTCAATATTGCTTTTCAAAATATTTCTCCATTTCAAGATACGAAGCGTCAAAGATTGAGCATTCTGGCCCCTTGTGGCCCCTAATTACGTAACATATGATCACAACATTATTATATATAGTTGCTGATTGTTAAGATAAACATATTTGCTTCAGTAATGAATAACAAAATATTGATCATTAAAGAGATATAGATTAAAGACTTTTGGCCCCCCTAGGCCCCTAATTTGAGGGGCCAGTCCCTTTTTCTTGATGTCAAAAGAAAGCTCTCATAAATTTGAATAATATTTGTTCAACAACTATTCAGAAATTCCTTTTCGTTTCCGAGATATGTATATAAGAAATATTTAGGGGCCAGCCCTCAAAGTCCTTAATGGGGTCATTTAGCAAAAATTCAAAGGTTGCATATTGTTTAGAACATTATTCTGAACATCTTTTGTTCAATATTGCTTTTCAAAATATTTCTCCATTTCGAGATACGAAGTGTCAAAGATTTAGCATTCTGGCCCCTTGTGGCCCCTAATTACGTAACATATGATCATAAAATTATAATATATGGTTGCATATTGTTAAAATAAACATATTTGCTTCAGTAATGTATAACAAAATATTTACCGTTTAAAAGATATTAAGAAAAGACTTTCTGGCCCTTTAAACCCTTAGTTAAAGGGGCCAGCCCCTATTTCTTGATTTCAAATGATAGATCTTTTCAATTTGCACAACTTTTGTTCAGTATGTTATAACAAATTATTCATAATTTAAAAGATATGATAAAAAATGTCGCTAAAAATCACTCATGATTCGCGTCCTAAATTTCGACCCCTAGCGAGCTTCCATACTAGACACTTCCGGAAAATTTGAAAACCCAGGTGCACAACTACAACATGTCCTCTATTATCACTGAAAATTTCAGTCCTATAGCTTTAGCCGTTTTTGAGTTCCATCGCTGACAAAAGGGTACCCCGAAAATCAATAAAAGGGCGATAACTTCTGACCGGAAGTAAATTTTCAAAAACGGAGTTGCCGGTACAAACTTCAAATGATTATACATTCTCTCTGAAAATTTGAAGAAAATCGGTCGAGCCATCTCCGAGAAATCTTCTGCACAAAATCGGTAAGAAAAAAAAAAGAATAATAATAATAACTAGATGAGATCTCGTTGCGAGCAACGAGTGGGTCTTCCGTCCAATTCTTGATGAGATGAGATAAGATTTTGATTGAGATTTTCATTCTAAAATAATGATTTACCACAATCTGTAAAAAGACATTGAATATTAAAGACTCAAAAAATCGGCCTTTGGCCCCTAACGGCCCCTAATTTTAGGAATCGGCCCTTTTTATTCATATCATCTCTCTTAAGATTTTGAACCTTTTTTGCCCAACAACTATTCAGAAATTCTTTTTCGTTTTTGAGCTATTAGCAAAAGAAATATTTAGGGGCCAACCCTTCAACGCCTTAATGGGGACGTTTATCGAAAAATGAAAGGTTGCATATTGTTCAAAACATGATTTTGAACATCTTTTGTTCAATATTGCTTATCAAAACATTTCTTCCTTTTGAGATATAAAGCATCAAAGAATTAGCATTCTGGCTCTTGTGGCCCCTAATTATGTACCGTACGACATAAAAATCATAATATATAGTTGTAGATGGTTAAGATAAACATCTTTGCTTCAGTAATTTATTACAAAATATTAACTGATAAAGAGTTATCGATTGAAGACTTTTGGCCCCTCTTGGTCCCTGATTCGAGTGCTTAGCCCCTTTTTCGGGATATCATCTTAAAGATCTTAAGATTTTAAACATTTTGTGTTCAACAACTGTTCAGAAATTCTTTTTCGTTCTTGAGCTATTAGCAAAAGAAATATTTAGGGGCCAACCCTTCAACTCCTTAATGGGGACGTTTATCGAAAAATGAAAGGTTGTATATTGTTTAGAACATGA
>NW_026927648.1:30000-31973 GCF_032062105.1 Saccostrea cuccullata | reverse complement strand
TGCTGAGATTTCAGAGAGGATTCAGATTTATACAGTTTTAATATCAATCTGTGTGGAGCTTATCTGATGCGTTAAATCGGAATGAAAGCTATATTTACCTGAGGTGGCTGGTGGGCACAGGAAGTGAATCATCGTTTCTCCATCAGAGCTATGTAGTTATAATTGATCGTCACCTTGTACAGACTGACCTGTCAGACTGGAGCGCAACATCAACAGACGCCTGCAACAGAAATCATACCACTGATAGATAAATAAATATACTCCAACGACAACATATCACTGATAGCCAAATGTATATATACTCCAATGACAACTGCAGCAGAAATCATATCACGTACTGATACTCTGATAGTCAAATGAATATACTAAAACTAGATGCTGTCATGAGACAGTAATACCCGCACTAAGGTGTTTGCCTCTAAATACACAATCCTACGGGAGAACTTTAAGGAAAAAGTCAAAATAATTCTATATAATTCAGGCACGTAGCATCGTTTTTGAAAGTGGGGGGGGGGGCAACCTGAGAAAATTTTTTTTACTAACCTAAAAAAATTAACAAGGAAAAAAATGAAATGGGAGGGGTGGAGGTGGGGGGTGGTGGCCACTTTTTTTTCAAGGCAAAATTACTTTCACTTCCAATTTTTCCCATATTTCCTTGCAATGTATATACTGTGGTTAAAAGTGGGGGGAGGGGGCAACCATCTTTTTAATGGACATTTTCTTATAGTACAGGTAATGTTTGGGGAAAAAAAGGGGAGCTCCCCTCCCCGGTTGCTACGTGCCTGTAATTTACATATGTATTCATAAAATTGGGTATGAAATTATCCCTGTGACCTATAACTCAGAACCTCTTATATTTATTTTACATGCTTAATTCATTATATACCAGTTTGAATTCTATTAATAATGTAAATTAGATTTTGATAAATGTTTTGCTCATATTAGGACCTTTTTAAATTTACTAATCCCCCCCTCTCGACACCACAATCACACAGTACATACTTTTTGGAATAGGCTAGATGGAACAGTTTTGTTAAAACATTGTTTGTTATGAATTAATTTAAAATTTGTTCTTATCAGACATGTAAATTCTACATCACATCACGTTGCGTCACCCATTATCATATTTTTAGATTAAACTCCATTCGGTACACCTCGGCCGATTCCCACTTCATCTGATAAGGTGACGGAATCGACGGCACGGAGGTTTTCCGAATGGAATATCATTATAACATGCTGCAGAATGGTGTGCTTTGGATTAATTCATTTTGTGTTATAATTGGATTTATATTTCATGAAGTTTACAGGACCTATGGAGGTCGGTAAGTACAAGTTTAGTGGGGGTAAAATAAACCCAAACGATTAGGTTAAAGTTCAAAAAGGGTCAAAGATCATCGCATATGCCACACTAGACGAATTTCATATTGTGAAGTTATCTCCCGTTGTCAATGTGACATTCAGTTACTGCCAATATACTGGTGCGGATCCAGAATTTTTTTTTCGGAGTAGGGAGGGGGGTTCCACATCTCAGTCAAAATATTCATGCCTAGAATTTCCTGACAAGCAGGAGAAAAAAATCATACACTGAAAACAAATAAACAAAAAAAAAAACCCAATGTTTTCTTAGTTAGGGGGAGGATGTCCAAAATCATTTTTTATTTGCTTCAGTATATAGTCTTGTTTAAATAACAAAGGAAATTCCAGGGGGGGGTTCCAATCTCTCCTACCCACTCCCTATCCCTGAAATAACAATCTATTTTGTGATTCCAATTAAATAGTATATTTTTTTCCATTTGACTAATTATGTACATATTTTGTTTCTTGTGTTTATATTATGTCTGTATATTTGTCTGCAGAAATTATAACCTTGCCCATAAGTTTTAAGTGGGATGGGCTATACAATTGGCTTCCACATTTTATAGGTTTATTTCTTGTGACAATTAAGACCTTTTATTTGGGTACCATTAATTTTT
>NW_026927648.1:0-25000 GCF_032062105.1 Saccostrea cuccullata | reverse complement strand
GCATCTGTATAAAGGTTAAAACATTCTCTTCCATTTATCAAAATTTAATCTCGACAACTTTTTATATTAAAATTGCTTTTATATCCTCTATTTCTATTACATGTAGAAAAATATCATTAAACAGTTTTTTCATCTATTCACTTTTGACTCAAACTTAGTACAAATTATATAAATTCACAGCAAACATTGAAAAGGAATATTTTAAACATGCTATAAAATGTAGATCTCTTTTCATGGTTATCACTCAAGGTTTTCAGTATCAATATACTGTAAACCAACTTTTATTTGCGTGCAAGAAATTTCCATGAGTCAACTTTGCGACCACGTCTGAGAAGTCTGAGAATGCTCTCAAGTCTGAGAACTTTCTTAAATCCAAAATTCTCAGACTCAGCGGCCGTCATAAAAAAGTTGAGAAAAAAAAAATTCCTTAAACTCTTATTCTTAAATTCTCAGCTGAGTAATTCTCAAAAGTTAAGTTGAGAATTTTTTGAGAATTCTCAAAGTTTTATGACGGTGGACCCTGTGCACAGTGAGCCAGAATATCTGTATTGCTCTAAACCTCTAATGTACACCTTCCATAAATAACTAACCTTAATTACCAGAAACAGGGTATCAGAGAAAAAAGTTAATTACAGTGAAAACTGTCTGATCCAACACATCATAATGTGAATTCCCACTTGGCATTTGACTATTTCCCATGTTTCTCCACACTGTGTAATCCAACATCCTGTCTATTCCAACACAGTGTATGTCAGATTAGATAGGTTTCACTGTATTACATAGCTTGAAAGAATTCTATACAACTTTGTGAAAAATGTAAATTGTCTCAAAGACATGTTTAAATGACAAAAATAAAAAAAAAGGAATTGGTTCTAGTGCACAACATTTTCAAACAAAAAATTCCAAATTCTAAATTTCAACTGTCAGAATCCTTTTTGGTTTTATGGTACATATAATTAATTTATCATGCATATTTTGCTTTAGGTATGGAACTTAAAACTATGCACTTTTAACTAAAAATAATAAGGTAAAAATACTCAAATTAATATACCTCTCTCAACCTATTATTTAAACCTACTAGACACGAACTGGCCACTTAAGATGCATTTAATTCCTAAATACCTGCCAGTATCAAAAAAAAGTATCAAGGATTCAGCATGGGATAATTGACAATGGATTTTATAAAGTATGAAAATAATGAAATGTATCCTGGCTGTATAAAACTGACAAAGAATAGGACTTAAAACTGGGCAATATGGAACGTTCTGCACAAGCATGGACAGATGGATTCTCTCCGCTTAGCCATTACCATATTAGACATCCAGAAACTCTGAATATAATTCATAAATGCAGCTAAATGATTAACATTTATTCACTTTTTTCTATTAATCTATTTAGAAAAAAAATAACTTTGCACAAATGCATTTATTAAGTGAATACTTAATCAAGCTAGCTGTCAAAAAAGACACATCTTTTATAAGAGAAGTCATTTTCTGAGAGCCAATTGTTTCTGTGTTGTTTTATGGGGACTCTTAATCATTAACCCCACACATATAGTGAAGGTAGTTACATATTATAGATCACCTGTTAAGATTTGATTATCTTGCTCATAAAATTTCACCCAGCACAGGTGCAAATTGCATGTGTTGACTATAGACAGGTATAATTAAATCAGAACTACTATAAAAGAGTGCCACAAAAATGACGATGATGATCAATAAATGTTACCTGTTTAATGAATAAAGGTTTATAGCTGGCAGTCCAGAGAAAAAAATTATATTCACAAAGAAATTCCCACAATCAGAGAGAAATTCAGCCACAAACAACTGTAAATTTAATGATGAAAAAAAAGCTGTTATAACATTTAAATATTCCCTTATACTGACATGAATGCGTGGGCGTAGGAAATCAATAGGCAGACTCTAGTTAAATGAGTTGTTTTATAACCACTTGGTAAACCTTAGCTATCTTGTCAAGGCTACTTAAATTTCACACTTTTTCACAGCAAGACCATTGGCCGCAGGCTAAGAAAGCTTTAATCTGATCCAGCATTAACCTTTAGGGGAAAGACACTCTTGAGAGAGTAACTAGTTCACTGTAGGGTATGCCTATTCATGTGTGCAATAAACAGTGTGACACATGATCTACAAATCTGTTGTTTCATCTGATGAACCACTTGGCTTAAATAAAGTTTATAACTGAAACTAATAACAGTAGTGACAATTACCCTGCACATGAGGTATCATTACAAAAATAAACATCCACCGGGGGGGGGGGGGGCAAGTTTGGTAAACATACAATTTCATCAACTTAGGAATACAAATGTATTATTTAATCAAGTTAATACATTAATTATCTCAATCAAATTATAAGTATCCTACGGTAAATGGTATCCTTAATGCAAGGTTGGTCACTTTAAGATTATATGGAGCCAAATCTTTTTTTTACTCTGCATTCAAAAATGTTGAAAACTTGCAGCATTCCAAACTCTGGCAACACGCAACCCAAAGGGCAACACTGGGCAAGCAAGGACTTGAGTGACTAATAGGACAAGACCTATCAGACTTGTTGTTCCTCAAAGTAACATTTTTAAAGATTTATTCCTATAGATATTACATTGCACTAGTAGTTGCCCATTTTCATTGTGCTTTTTGAGGAGATTTTTCAAAAAAAATTAAGCAACCAATTTTTCACTATTTCTAAATTATCTCCCTTTGAAAGAGGGCATGACCTTCATTCTAACAAATCTGAATCCCCTTCACCATGATGCTTTGTGGCAAGTTTGGTTCAAATTGAACCAACAGTTCTCTAGAAGTAGAAAATGTGAAAGATGGACGGTCTGTGACAGCTCGACAGACAGCAGGCTAAAAATTTCACCATATTTTCACAAATTCAAATCAAAATGGTATGCAGTTGGGTCAAAAACACATTAAATGCAATTCTTTTTACCAAATTTTCACAAGAAATCATATCTTTTCAAATGTCACTAGACAGGGAGAGGCTTTTTTCCAGTAAATGTGTGTAATCATTTGGTACATAGTTCTCATTAAAAGGGAGAGAATTTTTCTCTTCTTTTATTCTTTTACTACAGAGGTAAAGCATTAAAATCAACTGATTATCCATCCCTTCCTTTGATTACAGAGAAGAACTTTTATTTCTTTACATATGATGCTTTTCCCTTCATCGGACTTTATAAGTTTCTTTCCTCTTACCAATTTCAGTTGACCGTTCTATCAGGGGATTCGTTAGCAATTTTTCCTTTGATTTGTCAATTAAGGATACTTTTATTAATTTTTATTTAATATTATCCATTTAGTTCATTATAAATGCAAGGTTCTCAATAGAAGAGCTCACAAGGAGGAGAAGGATTTTTATTCACATGTTCAATGGCTCCAAGTCATTCTGCCAAGTTCCTTTGTTGCCGATTCTGATTTCATTTTATTTTAATACATGTACCACATTCACAGGCATGCTTGACCATCTTCTGGTCTTAAGAGAATTGGAGAAATCTCAATCTCTGTGTAAAAATCAATAGAATCTCTTGTCCTCGGAAATTAACGATCTGCACTTGATTGCTTTAGACATTTCTCCATATTCTAGCTTCTTCAAATGCCTTATATAAAATCAAAGAGAGACCTTTTCTATAAAATAAAATTAGCTTGACTTCTCTCAGTGTGCAGTTTATCATAAATGATTCTTAATACAGTATGAAGGTTGATCCAGAAATAAAGTCATATTGTCCATATCTTCTGTATTTGGCAGCATATTCATATAATAGTGTTGCATTATGCATGTACTATGCCTAAATAGTAGGCAGGGTTTGACACATGGTGCACGAGCCGGAGGCGAGTGCACTATGTGTCCAACCCTGCCTACTATTTAGGCATAGTACATGCATAATGCAACACTATTGTTATTATTATGCTGACTGTTGTAATTATTTATGCGGCAATCCATTTGACTTTTTCCTGAAAATATCGGTGCTAACACAGTGCACTTGCAAGAACTCATTCAAAATCTTCATGCTAAAATTAGTTGCATGCTTAGTTATTTTGGGTATTCTTGGCATTTTTCTCTAAATAAGTCAGGATTTTGTCTGAAACCAACTTATCTTTATTTTCTGTTTTGTTATTATATTGTTGTTTGTTTGCAGACGTCGATTCTCATCTATAATTTTCTTTTACATCCTTCAATTTGAGCGTCATATAAAAAAAGCGTTTTAATTACCCTATGAAATCAGTTCATCTAACGATCTGTATGTAATTAGTTTGAAACTTTGTTGTATACATTAATCTAAGGTCCCTTAGAATAATATAACTGTTTTCAAATAATATTTGTCTATTTTTTCCGTCTTGTGTCAATTGTACAAATTAAGTTTATATATTTAATAAAATTCATGGAATCATGTTATCGTCTCTGTGGCGTAATCGATAAGGCATCGGACTGACAATCTCATGGTCGTGAGTTCGATCCCCGGCGTGTGCAATGAAGAATTTTATTCAGTAAATAAAGCCATGCACTATTTCGGCATAGTATGCTTACGCTATATAAATCCTAGACCACTATGCGAGAATAGTAGGGTATGGGTTATATGAAGACAAACTGACAGGAAGCATAATAATATCAAATATAATATACCGAAATATGCACATATATGAATCTAATTAAGATTAAAATTTTGGTTTAATATTAAATTAAATTCATTTTATAAATGTTTCAAACACAAAGCATAGGGGTTGCAGCCTCACTACTTAACGTCACAAAACTTACGTTATTTTCTAATTATCATTTGAAAAATTAAATGATGTCATTTCTATTTTTGATAATAAACTTTGTGTTTTACGCTGATGCATTGAACAAAGGAAGACTTGGTGTCAAAATGGGGGAAAAATGTCGCAATGAGCTATAACGCATTTTGCGTTTTTACTTCAAAACAGGCGAAACTACCAAAGTACAGATACTTTCACTGATAAATTAGAATCAAACTGAAAAGAATGTAAATAAGAGTCTTGTTTATAGATGGTTTCAACTATCTTGTTTATAGATGGTTGAAAGTGAGCAATAGTTGATCCACAGAAGATGAAAATATTGAAATACACACAGTCACAAACATACATAGACAATTTGCAGGAAAAAAAATTGATAATGGGAGTTTTATTGGCACATTTGATAGTACACGGGTAATCCTATATTCTTTAACAAGTGCATCCTTCAACATGTACTCTTAATGTGCTGAACAATTTAGCATATAGGTAATTTTCTACAATATTATTATACTGTTAGGTTTAGTAAAGGCTATATTCATATCTGACACAAAAATCAATTTCCTCCTCATAAACTGCTTTTAACAGAAGTTCATAATGCCCCATACAAATGCCCCATGATAAATGTTATATGGCACTTATCCATGGCCTATTTTGTCATTAAAATAATTTGCTGTCAATAGTCAAAAGCATCAGCATATCAGCATACTTAGAGATACATGTATCTACATTTAAATAGTGGTAGTTTATAAAATGTTGATGTATCTGAATTCCAAGTTGAAGGCCATGACAAGTGTTTTATTCTTCTTATTATATGTGGAAGTTTTTTAAAAATAAATTCTGCTTCATGGAGCTTTCAGTTCAGGTCAGCTTAAAACAGGCAGATAATAAAGAAGTGCTCAAAATTAAAGGCCAGAATTTAAACTTTTTTTTTTAATACATGTACTTATAGTCTTCAAAGATAACATAAATGTTGTCAATGAGGAACTCCAGTATCCTTTTAATACAATCTGTGTACCAACCAACTTAAGAGCACGATAAAAGATAGATAAGGACCAGGTACAAGTATATCAGTATATGGTCAAAAGGTTTCACCTTACAACACCTTAAATCATATTAAAAGATAATATACATATTTATAGCCCCTGCTTGAAAAAAGGTAGGGTATTATATAGTAGGGATGTCAAAATTGTCAATAACTGATATTCAAATATTCGATAGGAGTATTCGAATAGAATCCGGGATGTTTCGCGCCCATTCTGTTTCGCACTGAGATGGTTCGCGCTAGGATGATTTCGCGCCGATTTTCAGTGCCGAAACATCTCACAATTTATTTTAAATATTCAATCACATTTTGATCCATTTTAATCGATTATAAAATATACATATTTAGATGTTGTGTGTTCAAATTCATGACTTAAAACACTGTCAAAAGTTACGGATCGGTTCATCAAATTCCAGTGAGTATTAATCAAAGTTGGAGATCAATTCAATTCAATTCGGAAGGCTAGAATTTATAAATTGATATGTGATGGTAGTCAAAGCTAACAATAATTACTTAATTAGATGACGGTATTATAATTAGCATGGTGTTAGAATAATACATAATATACATATTTATAGCCCCTGCTTGAAAAAAGGTAGGGTATTATATAGTAGGGATGTCAAAATTGTGAATAACTGATATTCAAATATTCAATAGGAGTATTCGAAATATAATCCGGATGTTTCGCGCCCATTCTGTTTCGCACTAGAGATGGTTCGCGCTAGGATGATTCGCGCCGATTTCAGTGCGAACATTACGATTTATTTTAAATATTCAATCACATTTTGATCCATTTTAATCGATTATAAGATATAATATATAGATGCTGTGTGATCAAATTCATGACTTAATACACTGTCAAAAGTTAAGGATCGGTTCATCAAATTCCAGTGAGTATTAATCAAGGTTGGAGATCAATTCAATTCAATTCGGAAGGCTAGAATTTATAAATTGATATGTGATGGTAGTCAAAGCTAACAATAATTACTTAATTAGATGACGGTATTATAATTAGCATGGTGTTAGAATAATACATAATTATGCTAATATGTATACCGGTACTTCAAACACCGACATAATTATTATGTAATGTCTCTGATACAAATATAATATTCTTGAATCTAAAAAAAAATCCAAAAAAATATTTCCAACATGCATGAATAAATAACATGTTTAACAAGAGGCCCACGGGCCTTATAGGTCACCTGAGTATCATGTAACAACTTTCCAGCGATTGTATTTGGTTCGTGTTTTAAGCCAAAAGCCATGAAATTCACAAATTTTGAAAGAGGCACCATTGCTTATCAAAGGGCAGATTTCAAAGCATTGATTTATTTTTAGTCAAAGTACCCCCTTGGTACCCCTGACCCAGCACTCCTGAAATTATCTATTTTGAAAAGGACCCTTTCTTCATTATAAGGCCAGCATTTTTTTTTTATGTTTAGGTTTGAGTTATGAACATGAGAATAAAAAAGTCCCAAGGAAAAGGAAATAATTTTTTTTGATAAATCAATTATTAACATTTGTACATTCTTTTTTTATGCTATCCTAATAGGCTCTTTACCACTGGACACATAATGCTTACAAATAGGAAAGAAGAACATTTAATTGCTTATTTCATCATCTGCCAGTTTGGGCCAGTTATATAAATTTTGTGATGTTGATCAAAATATATTTTTAAAAATCAGTTCTTTAAAAGTCTTTCAATACATCTTCATTTTCTTAATATGTGTTAGGTGAATGTGTAGACATTGTTCTAAAATTTACTTGATGCCTAAAATTATAATTCCTATCATAAAACAGACAGGAAGTATTGGGGAGTAGGGTCAACATTTTTTCAATTAAGTGTAAAATAATTTTTCTGGCTGATACAAATGATACTACATATATTTGTATATTCTTGCCTTTTAATAGTTGATTTTTTTTTATTTCTTCACTTCAGGTTATTGTTTATTTCTTCCTCAAATGGACTTCACTTCTCCCATAGTTTTATTCATTACATCTGATGCATAAGCAACAATTTTCTGAAGAATGATGCTTAGACTGTAAGCTATAACAGAGACCTAAACAATGTCCCTGGCAATATGCAATAGCTACCACGGGCAGTTTAAAACCTGGGGAGGAAAATAATTTACAGTTACTTTTGAAACGAATACATAATTATCTCACCAGCATGTCATTGTGCAACAAAGTCGTCAGCATTTTATTTGTCCTTTGAACGGGTGAAACGTTTTGAATGGCACTCTTATCGATGAATTTTACACTAAACCATGCCAAATTCTTGGATCTAGCTTTATTTACCCGCCGTTTCAGGTCTAAAAACCGGAAGTGCGAGTTCGTAAATTTGAAATCTCGATCCCGACTCAAATTTGACATCCGAAAGAAATTTTTTTTTTTTTTTTTCTAAAAGTTCAAAACCTTGAGCGGAGGGTTTGTAAAACTGAAAATAAAATAAATCCTGGCCTTAGATATGTAATTAGATCATTAGCATATTAACCAAGAGCAAAGGATAAGATGTTCAAAGAATTCATACATTTCACTATATAATCATTAGAGCCCCACCCTAAAACAAGAACCACTGACCCTGGGGCCATAAAATTCACAATTTTGGTAGAGGCACTCTTGCTTATCATAACTATGTTCTTAGTTAGTTTATTTAATACACAGGAGCAGAGGAGAAGTATTTCAAAGAATTAATGTATTTTCACTATAATCACTAGAGCCCCGCCCTAACACCAGAACCCCTGACCCTGGGGCCATAAAATTCACAATTTTGGTAGAGGCACTCTTGCTCATCATAACTATGTACTTAGTTGGTTTATTTAATACCCAGGAGCAGAGAAGAAGATTTTCAAAGAAATAATGCATTTTCACTACCTACTTATTTAGCCCCGCCCTAGCACTAGAACCCCTGACCCCAGGGCCATGAATTTCACAATTTTGGTAGAGGACTCATTGCTGATTACAATCATGCAAACAGTTTGACTGCTAGATGTCCAGGAGTAAAGAAGAAGATTTTTAAAGATTGCACTAATTTTAGTAGTTTTGGCCCCACCCCTCAGGCCCCAGGGGGGCAGGGATCATGAAATTCACAATTTTTGTTCCCCTTCACCCATAGATGCTTTGTACCAAATTTAGTTGAAATTGGTTCAGTGGTTGCAGAGAAGAAGCTGAAAATGTTCAAATGTTAACGCACGACGAACGACGCACGACGACGGACGAAAACAGATAGCAATAGGTCACCTGAGTTTACTCAGGTGACCTAAAAATCTAAAATTTTGTAAAACGAACTTCAGTAGCAGATGGGGCAAACCATCTCAGCGCGAAATGAAATCGGCACAAAACATCGCAGCGCGAACCATGCATAGGTGCGAAACATCCCATTACCTTCGAATATATTCAAATATTTGATAAAATAAATACATTTCGTATCATAAAATTTTTATTTTCACTGTCCTTTCAACCAGTATGCGTTTCATGTCATTATTTTGGGGGAAAAACTCACATAGAGATTTGTAAATGCAAAGTAATTATTCTTTTTTTAATTTTACAGAATATATGAAGAGTATACATCCAAAATGGAATGAAAATTTGTTTTTGAAAATTCAAAAAATTCTATAGTATGTTCAAGATTAATTGATCGTCTCACCAAAGTCCGCATTAATTACTCCTACAAATTCATACCATGCTAAACAATTACAGTGAAGAAAAATTAAAATCAATTAAATGTACGTAATTAATTTCCTGATAATTATTTTTTAATGAATCATATCAGATATATACTGGTGATGTCAACGAGTACCCGGGTAACCGGGTACTCGATCGAACGTCCGAGTATCGAATACTAAAATCGGTACTCATTGCACTTGTACATACAGTAATTATTGGGTTTACTACGACTCTAAATGACCGTTATCGCCTGTAGTAGTGTTTATACAGTAATTATCGTGACCAAGCACCTGGGGTATCTGTCAGGACTTTTCTCACCTTCGACTGTCTTCTACCCTTATTTTTTGTTTGGCTTTAATTATTTGTTTTCACTGAACATCATGTAAGGTCTATTATGTTTAATTAAATAAATTAGATAATATTGTCAATTCTTCAAGAAGCTGAAAATTCGGCAAAAGAGCGGATGACATTGCACATGCGATTGTTGATATGGTTGTGTTTGATTAGATGCCAATACAACTGGTTGAAGGCAAAGGATTTTAAAAATCTATGTCCATCGCTGCACCAAACTAAAAATTAGCCCGTAATATTATAAAATCTAGGATTAACAAGCTAATTCATAGAATTTGTGTCCCCTGCTTAGAGTCAAAAAGAAGACCATGCGCTGTTCGGGAGGGGATGGGGTCGGATACCCCCTGACTGAATTTGTAGAATTATTAAATGTATACATGTATATTGAAGCAAATAAAAAATGCCAATATGGATATAAAGGTTTGATTGATTATTCTTTACTATGTGTGTAGAAGATTCTTTTTATATGGAATATTTATCACACTGCCCCTGCGAAATGATCAAGAATAATTCTTGAACTTTGAAGAAAAATTCATGAATTATATTCTTGAATCAGCTCATGAATAGTTCATGAAAATCCCATGAAGTTAAAATTGGACACTCATGATTTCATGGATTTTATTCATGAAAACCAAGTTCAAGAATATTCAAGAATTATTTGATGTTCATGAACAAACTTGGATTTTTTAATTGCCTGCAAAATGATCAAGAATAATTCTTGAACTTTCAAGAAAACTTCATGAATTTTATTCTTGAACTTTCAAGAAAACTTCATGAATGATATTAATAAGTTCGTTGCATTTTCATGAACTAATCATGAATAATTTGTAAAAGTTATTTAGGAATGTTCATGAACTATTCATTAATGTTCTTGATTTTTGTAAACAAAAATGTAATAAAATATGCAAAATGAAAAACTGTAAAAGAAAATATTTTAATAGCATCTTGAAAGATTTCAGAGAATTTTTGTTTTCCAATCATGGTAACAAAATCTTTGTTCAAGTTAACAACTCTGATAAGTGATATCAATAAAAAATAAATTTTGTAGTTCATTTCTAGTAAAATTATGTAAAATTTTAATTCAAACGCGACTCTTTGCAGAATCCTTAACCTTACTTGGTCAAGAGGAGTGTGGGTTCCTTATTCAGCGTATTTCAAAGTGTATGCTTAAAATGGAATGGTTTTTAATCCAAGTCTCACTGTCTGGCTGAAAAATGTGTTCAGCAATTAGGGCATCAGCTAAAAGGGCTTTCAAGGATTTTGAGAAGAGGTGGTCAAATAAAAACAAATCTTATTGGCTTTCCCTGTGGAATTTTCAGAATTTCATCACTTGGATACTTTGATCGATTACGATTCATATTTTCATTCCTTTCTTTTGTTTTTCTTTAAGATCCTGGATTTTTTTGGCAGCCAGAGTTATTTGAATCTTCTGATCTCAACTCATAAACATTATCTGTGAACTGCTTCTTTTTTCCCTACAAGAACAAATATTTTCTGAAAATTCTCATAAATGTAAAAACTTACGACTTAATTTTTACTTTTGCAAATTGTTTCATTTAATTCTGCATCATAGGCACTGCCATATTTTAAAGAATTCCGAGCGGGAGTTTAGCCTGTTTCCCTTGCCCGCCATGTTCAAGACGTTAGAGGTGAACAGGATGGATTTTTCAATCTTTAATTATTAAATGTAACGTAATTTGGTTGGATCCTTACTCATAACACGGTTTGACAAAATTTTCATTAAAAAAGACATAACTGAACTCTTACAAATAAACAGTAACATCTTGACAAATATCTCAGATTCAGCGATTGCCTCCATTTTTTTGTAACTCACCATTAATATCTGCAGTTATTAAGTTAATTGATCCTCTGGATATTCCTTCTTCATATTCTGTTCTTTTCTTCAAAGGTTGACAATGAATGACTAGATTTACGCTAATAATCCTCCCACTCTACCGATTCACTTTCCAACGTCTCGTGCGTTTCAAAGTTTGCGCCTTTTAAAAAGTGTCATGCAGAGCTAATTAAGAAATAGTTTCTAATTGCCAAGATTGTTGTTAAACAAAAAATAACGAACACTATCTGAATGCTTTTTTACTGAAATTAATTTTTTTCAATTAATATAAGTAAAATCATTTATTAAATTGGATTTTTTTCATTATACCTAAAGAGCCACAGTTTCGTATTTTCAAGTATGGCCGCCTCCATATCATGAGGACAACAAATAAATCTTGGGAACCATTCGTCCTCAAACAGAGTACCCTGAGCTATGTTTAGGTATATAGTGTATAGGAGAATAGACTACAAAATACGAATGTGGGTCATGTCATAGATACTTCACAACCATACAGCCTGTGCTGTATCATTTACACACGATAGACAGAAAAATGTGACTTGATAACTGCATCAAAATATAAAGCGTTTAACAAGAATAGTACGGACAAGAGATATGATATTTTAGCTGTAAATAAATCTAGGATACGTTTTTACGAAGATCATGAAATTTTTCCTAGACTATAAGTCTGTTTCATTTTCTCACAACTTGTTAAACGTTTGACAAATAGAGGAAATTCGGTCAAACAAAGTTGTGTCCTGAAAAAATGAGATAATTTAAAGCACAACATTAATAAAGCTGGCCATTTAAAATGTTGAAACATTAGTACTTCAATATGAGAAAAAAATGCTGTCAATATTGATGCAGGGTTCTTGAAATTACAATCTAGACAGTACATAACAGAGGTTTATTATCTTGAAGAATCTATTAAGTTACCGATTTAGAGAGTAGAAAATAGTGATTTTAACCTCTTATGTTCTCCTACTTGTCTCTGATCCAATACTAGTTCAAAATCAAAACAAAAGCATGTAAATAATTAAATCAGGGGTTTGTTCAACATGCAAAAGTTGTATAATGGGAGTAATGAGTGTTTTCTGTGAAATGGTTGTGGCAATTATTTTTACATTTTTAGTCTTCATGAAAATTCATGAACATTCATTACCTTGAACTATTAAGTTTTTTTCTTTAAACTGAAAATTAACAATATTCATATTTGTTCATCATTTATTCATGAACTATGAATTATGAATGTTTTCATGAATTTTATTCATGAACAACTTTTATGAACCTGTTAAGAATTCTTTAAGAACCATTCATGAACAATTATGAACAACTCATAAAGGTTCTTAAAACCATGAATATCATTTCGCAGGGGTGTAATGATGATTTTATGAGTTTGTACAAGCCAGACCTCATAAATTTTTCATTTTACATATTGAATACTATCATTTAGTAAAACAAAAGTATTTCGAAAAAAAACCAGAAGTCTCTGTCGAGACTGAAGCTCTACTGATTTGTTCTTATAGCAATGGAAGGGAAAAGTTCTTAAGTAATTGGGAATTGAAACTTTACCACAGCAATAAAAAGAATAATGATCCTTGATTAAGTCTCTTTATGTTCTTAGTATAGTCTACTTGCATGCCACATTATATTATAATCAGACTTAAACTGCAGGAGGAGTAGCATTTTGAGAGTTTTTAACAGAAATTTCTATTTTTAGTTACCATGGCAGCACCGTTCATCGAAATCAAAAACCGATACACAGAATTATGTATCTTAGTGTAGTCTACTTGTGTGCCAAGTTACATTGAAATCAGACCAAATCTGTAGGAGGAGTAGCATTATGAAAGAATATCAAAGAAATTTCAATATTTAGAAACAAAGGCAACACCGTTCATCGAAATCAAAAACTGATATACAGAATTATGTATCTTAGTGTAGTCTACTTGTATGCCAAGTTATATTGAAATCAGATCAAAACTGTAGGAGGAGTAGCGTTTTGAAAGAATTTCATAGAAATTTCTATTTTTAGTAACAAGGGCAACACCGTTAATCGAAATCAAAAACCGATACACAGAATTATGTATCTTAGTGTAGTCTACTTGTGTGCCAAGTTATATTGATATCAGACCAAAACTGTAGGAGGAGTAAGCATTTTGAAAGAATTTCACAGAAATTTCTATTTTTAGCAACAACGGCAACACCATTCATCGAAATCAAAAATCGATACACAGAATTATGTATCTTAGTGTGGTCTACTTGTGTGCTTAGTTATATTGAAATCAGACCAAAAATGTAGAAGGAGTAGTGTTTTGAAAGAATTTCACAGAAATTTCTATGTTTAGTAACCACGGCAACACCGTTTATCAAAATTAAAATTCGGTACACAGAATTATGTATCTTAGTGTAGTCTACTTATGTGCCAAGTTATATTGAAATCAGACCAAAATTGTACGAGGAGTAGCATTTTGAAAGAATTTCACAGAAATTTCTATTTTTAGTTACAACGGCAACACCGTTCATCGAAATAAAAAACTGATACACAGAATTATGTATCTTAGTTTAGTCTACTTGTGTACCAAGTTATATTGAAATCAGACCAAAACTGTAGGAGGAGTAGCATTTTTGAAAGATTGTTTACAGACAGACAGACGGACAGACAGACAGACAGACAGACGGACAGACTGACGACGGATGCATTACTATCGCATAAGCTCTTCTGGTCTCTGACCAGTAGAGCTAAAAAAGTGGATTTTTCCGGGATGCGAACCCTGGCCCTCTCACATGTGAAGCGAGAGATATACCACTAGACCACGAGAGCGTTTTAACATGGCGAAAATTATATACAAACATTAAGTCACATATATGTATATATTCACGTTCGATATATTGTCAAAATTTTACAAAATGCATGGTGTCTAATTTAACCTTTATTAAACAGTTCTAATAGATGTAATAAGAATATAAAGTCCGCCGAGAACCTGTTTTATACGTAATATCTCTCCTTCATGCCCCTGTGCTAAAAATAGCTACATGTAATACAATAAATACTAATAAAACAAATGAGGCGGAACACCTAGAGAGGGGTGAGAGAAGTCCTAGGGACTTTGGTATGAAATTACATTGCAAAAGCTCAAAATCTTCATTAAAATATCGCCCGAAAATGATAGTGTTACACACATTTTATTGTAAAGTTTAAATCCAAAAGTAGTCCCACGACCAATCATGGATTTGCTATCTTTTAGAAAATGATTTTTTAGAGAGAGAGACTTTTCCTATGTATATCTTTAAAAACTTTGGTCGGCCATTTTGGCCCCGCCCTACCCCTGGGGGTCATGATTTGAACAAATTTGAATCTACACTACTTGAGCATGCTTCCATATAAATATGATGAATTATGGCTTTGTCATTCTTGAGAAGATGATGTTTAAAGAATTTTCCTATATATTTCTATGTAAAACTTTGGTCGGCCATTTTGGTCCCGCCCTACCCCTGGGGGTCATGATTTGAACAAACTTGAATCTACACTATCTGAGCATGCTTCCATATAAATATGATGAATTATGGCTTTGTCATTCTTGAGAAGAAGATTTTTAAAGAATTTTCCAATATATTTCTATGTAAAACTTTGGTCGGCCATTTTGGCCCCGCCCTACCCTCGGGGGTCATGATTTGAACAAACTTGAATCTACACTATCTGAGCATGCTCCTATAAAAATATGATGAATTATGGCTTTGACATTCTTGAGAAGATTTTTAAAGAATTTTCCTATATATTTCTATGTAAAACTTTGGTCGGCCATTTTGGCCCTGCCCTACCCCCGGGGGTCATGATTTGAACAAACTTGAATCTACACTACCTGAGGATGTTTCCCCATAAGTTTCATCTTTCCTGGCACAGTGGTTCTTGAGAAGAAGATTTTTATAATATGCCACCAAATTTTCATTAATTCCCAATTATCTCCCCTTGAATGAGGGCGTGGCCCTTCATTTGAACAAACTTGAATCCCCTTCACCCAAGGATACTTTGTAGCAAGTTTGGTTGAAATTGGCCCAGCGGTTCTTGAGAAGAAGTCGAAAATGTGAAAAGTTTACAGACAGACGGACAGACAGACGGACGCCGGACAAAATGTGATCAGAAAAGCTCACTTGAGCTTTCAGCTCAGGTGAGCTAATAAAACTTAACAGATTTTTCTCTTCATTAAATGCTTGTATACTTAAAATCGAATATTCAAATCATATATTTATATTCCAATATCAACTCATCGAATGAATATTCAAATATTCGTTGACATCCCTAGTATATAGTGATTGTGATGTCTGTCTGTCCATCTGTATGTCTAGCTGTACATCGGTCCATCCCTCTATTACGATTTTGGGTACCCATTTCTTATCCATAACTCCTCTTATACCATTTAATGAAATTTTATAAAATTTTCACAGAATATTTGTTACATTAATGCCATTATGACCTCCTGTTTTACCACTTGATCAGACTAATATTTTGGGTTTCCAATAGCAAAACATGGACACTGTCATTCTTTCTATAATATTGAAGGGTACCCATCTCTTATCCGCAACCCCTCCTAAGCCACTGAATAAAATCTAATGATACTTTCACAGATTCTGTATTGCATATAGTGCCATTGTGTACATACTTTTTTACTTTTTGATCTGACACTTATCTCTGGTTTCCCAGGCGACACAGGACCTCGGTTTAAACGGTTTGATTTGAAGGAACGGTCTCCAAGTTGCACAAGTGGAATTCGAACTCTCGACATAAGGAGCAACTCCTTACTGTGCAGCTCTAAGAGCAGACGCTCTAACCACTGCGCCAGCAGGCAACCAGATCAATGATTGTTGCCGTTTTAAGCCGAGCTGGCATTCTTTCAGCATATTTCAGCAGATTATATTGAAAACTAACTGCTAAATTCCAAACAAACGTATTTTTGTATTTTCACAATAGCAAAATGTGAGACGTATTTTGGATTAAAGATCCGTAAAAAATATGGCGAAATCGTAAGAGTAAACAGCTCTGAAACCAATATAATCTGCGAAAAACTTTGGTAAAATATACTTTTTGTAACTTTTTTGAAAAGAAAATATTTTTTTAATTTTATCAACTCTGCTAAGTACTATGAGAAAGGTAAGGAAAGCAACAAAGTTCCCTAAAATTCACTTTTTTGTCCATTAAAGCCAATTCTTTAAATCTAAGCCAAAAAGGAATTTCTATTTACGTCTGCAGTTCTCTTACAAAAAAATACAAAAGATTTTGAAGTGATCCCATTTACATAGTTAATTTGTTATTCAGTTGCACTGCTGACATGTCACATCTGGAATATATTTTATTCAACATTGTTTTAAAAATTAAAACTTTCTCAAACCAGAATTGAACCAGAAGTCTCTGTCGAGACTGAAGCTCTACTGGTTTGTACTTATAGCAAAGGAAGAGAAAAGTTCTTAAGAAGTTGGGAATTGAAACTTTACCACAGCAATAAAAAGAATAATGATCCTTGATTAAGTCTCTTTATGTTCTTAGTATAGTCTACTTGCATGCCACATTATATTATAATCAGACTTAAACTGCAGGAGGAGTAGCATTTTGAGATTTTCTAACAGAAATTTCTATTTTTAGTTACCATGGCAACACAGTTCATCGAAATCAAAAACCAATATACAGAATTACGTATATCTTAGTGTAGTCTACTTGTGTGCCAAGTTATATTGAAATCAGACCAAAACTGTAGGAGGAGTAGCATTTTGAAAGAATTTCACAGAAATTTCTATTTTTAGTAACAAGGCAACACCGTTCATCGAAATCAAAAACCGATAAACAGAATTATGTATCTTAGTGTAGTCTACTTGTGTGCCAATTAAGTTATATTGAAATCAGAACAAAACTATAGGAGTAGCATTTTGAAAGAATTTCATAGAAATTTCTATTTTTAGTAACAACGGCAACACCGTTAATCAAAATCAAAAACCGATACACAGAATTATGTATCTTAGTGTAGTCTACCTGTGTGCCAAGTTATATTGAAATCAGACCAAAACCGTAGGAGGAGTAGCATTTTGAAAGATTGTTCACAGACAGACAGACAGACGGACAGACAGACGGACGGACGACGGACGCATTACTATCGCATAAGCTCTTCTGGTCTCTGACCAGTAGAGCTAAAAAACTAGAGGTACTGTGTGCAATGAGCTCACTAAATGATACCCCCATATATTTATTACATAATTTTCACTTATATCAATAAATGAAACTCATGTGGAAGCATCCTCAGGTAATGTAATGTAGATTCGTTTGTTAAAATCATGACCCCCGGGGATAGGGCGGGGTAACAATGGCTGATCTAGCTGCAGATCTGTAGCTCTCCGAAAAAAAATTATTGATAGACCGGAGAGCTACAGAGCCACCCATTGAAAAAACTGTATATTTATTGCGCACAAAAAAATGCGCTCGGTTCTCGATTTATTTCTCCATGTTTTTAAAGCTGTAATCTCAAAATATTACTAACCGTGTGTTCCTAACATATTCTTTGACTCTTTCAAAAACAAAAGATTCCTCATAATCGTTGTTAATAGTCCTTCTGGCCCTGATATTGTAATCATCGAATATTTTGCTTATTTATACTGCCATTTTGGTTTCAAAGATAATTCAGTCCAATATGCTTCGTTCAGATGTCAACTACGAGAGAACTTGATACAGGAGAGAGTAATTTTTTGAAATCTTCTATTTTTTGCAATTGAGGTAAGAATTTGGAACCAGAAGTCTCTGTCGAGACTGAAGCTCTACTGGTTTGAACTTATAGCAAAGGAAGAGAAAAATACTTAAGCAGCTGGAATTTAAAACTTTACAACAGCAATAAACAGAATAAAGCTCGTTGATAAAGTCTCTTTATGTTCTTAGTGTAGTCTACTTGTGTGCCAAGATATATTGAAATCAGACCAAAACTGTAGGAGGAGTAGCATTTTGAAACAATTTTACAGATATTTCTATTTTTAGTAACCACGGCAACACCGTTCATCGAAATCAAAAACCGATACACAGAATTATGTATCTTAGTGTATTCTACTTGTGTGCCAAGTTATACTGAAATCATATCAAAACTGTAGGAAGAGTAGCATTTTGAAAGAATTTCACAGAAATTTCTATTTTTAGTAACCACGGCAACACCGTTCATCGAAATCAAAAACCGATACACAGAATTATGTATCTTAGTGTAGTCTACTTGTGTGCCAAGTTATATTGAAACTAGTGCTAATTGTAACGGGAACCGTTACAGATGTTCCCCAAACGCTCCCCAACTCCCTTTCGGTGCCATATTCCCTGTAAGCTTCATTAAATAAGACAAACTCTGTGCATTTTTGACTTTAACAACGTTTTCCCAGAAGGATACCAATTCTATTCAATTTTTAGCATTGCACCCAAGCGCATGTGAATGCATGTGCGTTATGGCCATATCATCTTGTTTACACTATTTATATATGTTAATATACTATATATTAAAGCATTCAGTCCAAAAGTAATATAAATCACTCATTCAAGAGTATTTTTAAATATACTCGTTTCAAATGAACGCACATGCGTACACGTGCATGATGATCATACCTTCCTGTAGGAGTCCCTTACATCTATCTATGTTCTAAAACCCATTCTGTTTGGTTGAAAAACAAGGGAGTTATAGCCATTTAAAGTTTCAGCCAATCAGATTGCTGCACACGTGCATGCGCGTAATTTCATTATTTTTTTATATAATTTTGTAGGATATCCTAATGCATGACTATATTTTAAATTTCAAAGAATTTCGTCAAAAACCGAAGGAGAAATAGCCATTTAAAGTTTCAGCCAATCAGATTGCAGCACACGTGCATGCGCGTGATTTCAGGATTGTTTTTCAATAGTATTTCATAGGATATCCTAATGCATGACTATATTTTAAATTTCAAAGAATTTCGTCAAAAAACAAAGGAGAAATAGCGATTTAAAGTTTCAGCCAATCAGATTGCAGCACACGTGCATGCGCGTGATTTCATGATTTTTTTTCTATATCATTTTGTAGGATATCCTAATGCATGACTATATTTTAAATTTCAAAGAATTTCGTCAAAAAACAAAGGAGATATTGCCATTTCAAGTTTCAGCCAATCAGCTTGCAGCGCGCGCACATGCGCATGCTTTAATGAAAATTCTTATATATTATGCGGTAGATCTTCATAATGTAGGACTATGTTCAAAATTTCAAAGGATTATGACAAGAAACAAGAAAGTTATTGAGACTTTTGTTTCAGCCAATCAGAGCGAAGCGCACGTGCATGCGCGTGAGATCTTGCTATTTTGATCATGCTATCTTGTCTATACTGCTAATGTATCCTTACATTATGAGTTTCAAAAAATTTCATCAAAAAATAGAAAAGTTACGGCAATATCCATTATATTGGTAATTTCACCTATTGCACGTGCGCGCTCTTGCACGCACGTGCGCGCAAAATGACCTTGCTTGGCAACTCTACATAACATGCCTACTAACCCTAAAAAGGTTTCACCTAAGTCGGATGTGTAGTTTACAAGATCACTCGTGGACAAAATTTTCCCAGGAAGAAGAAAAATAATAATAAGAATAATAATAACTAGTGCTAATTGTAACGGGGACCGTTACAGATGTTCCCCAAACGCTCCCCAACTCCCTTTTGGTGCCATATTCCCTATAAGCTTCATTAAATAAGACAAACTCTATGCATTTGAGACTTTAACAACGTTTACCCAGAAGTGTACCAATTTCATTCAAATTTTAGCAATGCACGCGTGCGCATGTGAATGCATGTGCGTAATGACCATATAATCTTGTCTTTACAATCTATAGATTTTAATATACGAAATATCGAAGTATTTAATCCCAACGTATTAAAAAATACGCTAATTTAAGTGTATTTTTAATTTTACTCATTTCACGTGCACACACGTGCTCACATGTGCATGTTGACCATGTCTTCTTGTAGAAGTCCATTATATCTATCCATGTTCCAAATCCCATCCTGTTTGGTTGAAAACCAAGGGAGTTATAGCTGTTCAAAGTTTCAGCCAATCAGATTGCAGCGCACGTGCATGCACGCGTTTTCAAAATAATTGCTATATATCTTATTGTAGGATATCCTAATACATGCCTATATTCAAAATTTCAAAGGATTTCGTCAAAAAACCAGAAAGATATTGAGACTTTAGTTTAAGCCAATCAGAGCGAAGCGCACGTGCATGCGCGTGAGATCTTGCTTTTTTGACCATGTCATCTTGTCTATGCTTCTAATATATACTTCTAATATGAGTTTTAAAGCATATCATCAAAAATTTAAATAGTTACGTTTGTATCAATTATATTGGACATTTCTCGTGTTGCACGTGCGAGCTCTTGCAAGCACACGTGCATGCACAAGCTTTCGTGATATTTCTTTTATTACGGGCTGTAGATCTCCCTAATGTATGACTATGTTCAAAATTTCAAATGATTTTATCAAAAAACAAGAAAGATATTGAGACTTTAGTTTCAGCCAATCAGAGCGAAGCGCACGTGCTTGCACGTGCGATCTTGCTATTTTGACCATGTCATCTTGTGCATACTACTCATATATCCTTACATTATGAGTTTCAAAACATTTCGTCTAAAAATAGAAAAGTTACGGTTATATCCATTATATATTGGTCATTTCAAGTTTTGCACGTGTGCGCTCTTGCAAGCACGTGCGCGCAAAATGACCTTCGTTCCGCAAATCTACATAACCTGCCTACTTACCCTAAAAAGGTTTCCCCTTAATCGGATGTGTACTTTACAAGATCATTCGCGGACAAAATTTTCCCGAGAAGAAAAATAATAATAATAATAATAATAAGAAACAGAGTAAAAACAATATGTTCCCCAACTTCGTTTGGGGAACATAATAAGAAACAGAGTAAAAACAATATGTTCCCCAACTTCGTTTGGGGAACATAATTAGACCAAAACTGTAGGAGGAGTAGCATTTTGAAAAATTGTTTACAGACAGACGGACAGACGGACAGACAGACAGACGGACAGACGGACGGACGCCGGACGCATTACTATCGCATAAGCTCTTCTGGTCTCTGACCAGTAGAGCTAAAAATTAATCAAGAATCGAGCGCACTTTTTAGTGCGCAATAAATATACAGTTTTTTCAATGGGTGGCACTGTAGCTCTCCGGTCTATCAATAATTTTTTTCGGAGAGCTACAGATCTGCAGCTATGGCTGATCATGTTCTTCTCCAGAAGTCAGAACCACTTATTTCTCAACAAGCAAGCTGCAGCTAATGACATGATTATTATTCATGATCACATTGGTAATTTCTCTACACTTCACTTTTTAGTAATTAGACTTTTTTACATTTATAATTGCATCACTAGGCCTACTTGAATCTAGAAAGAATTAAGAAATAAAATACCTTTCTACTTTCGCCTTGTCAACATGATCATGAACATGATTTCTGCAACCTTTTCAAGAATATTGATCCCGATCGAATTACAAATTACCAAATTGTCCTTGTTTTTATAAACAATTTGCAAAAAGGATAAGCTACCCACATACTTTTCAAAACAGGGATTTTTTCCATTAAAATTTATTGCGTTTTTTATAGAAATTTTGCTTGTGATTTGTTTAAAATTTTCGACATCGAAAGACAAGACGAGGTGGCCGAGTGGTTAAGGCGATGGACTGCTAATCCATTGGGGTCTCCCCGCGTGGGTTCGAATCCCATCCTCGTCGGAGTAAATTTTTCTTAATTTATTTTCAAAATGTTCACTGCTAACTCGGTAAAACATCTGATTGTGAAACAGCTATCTACATTCGATACACTATGATTTGTCTCGATCCTCGGGTTCTGAAAATCAGGCATTGACTCACAAAAATGTCTCTGAATTCTCAGAGTAACGTGCTTTTACCCACAACAATTCTTGAAACTTTAAAGCTTTTCATATTACATAGGGAGAAATAGCAAATCTCAAATTAATCTTCGGGATGTGCGAATTAAAACACGTGCAATGCATTTTCCAATTCAAATTTGATCAACAAACACATTTTAGAAAAAAATCATAGGTATCCAGGCTTTTGAAGAAATTGCACAATTTTTATACTTATAATTAGTACTTTCTTCTGTAAATTTACTTCGATCATTTTACAATGCTTGGTATATAAAGATTTTCCTATCATTTCAAAACACCATAAATTAATCACTTCTAGTTCCATATATCATGTTAATAAACATTGGTGTCCATGTTTAGATGAAAATAAACATCAATTTCATTAAACATGTAATTTTAAAATACTTTTATGGGGTAAAAATTTTCAGTTTTTATAAAACATCTTTAAGAAGTTCAAAGAACCTTGTCAGAAGCTCATTAAGGGTTATAAAATGAAAATTGTTGCATGAAAAGAATTGATTTTCAAGGTTCATTTGGAGACTTTTTGAATTAAAATTATAAATTAAAGAGTTATCCTGCCTGGCTGAGGATCGTAGTACCTTTTTAGTTCTAAAAAATGGGATGTATTCAGTTGACAACTAATGAATGAAGGATATGGAGATAACGAACAGTATTCAATATCAAAGTCCATAAAACAATACAAAAATAGGAGCAGAGCAAACACGGACCTCCAAAACATCAGGGGTAGGACCACGGGCCATGGAGGAGTGAGCATCCCCTGCCGACCGGTCACACCCGCCCTGCTCTTTGTCATTATCGGGAAATAACGTTCGGGAAAATCCATCGTCAATTCAGTGTATAAATAATGGACTAAAAAATTAGTTTGAAAAACGTCAGTCAGCATCTGACTCAATGATAAATTGCATTTGCTGTCAAGGTCATTGTATCGACCATAGAACTTACGAAAAGCATGATGACTTTAAACGAGACTGCTGAAATTTTTGTTTCATCAACTTGTTTGTCAATAATTTACCTCGTTTCAGAAACTGTTCATACGTAGAGCACGCTCTTACGCACCGAATCAACTGAGAGATATAAAGTCCATATGCAGATGATGAAGGTATATTGCTCCATAAATAAAGCCGTTTTTTGCTTATATTTATATCCGTTTAAAAAATTATTTAAAGTAGGATTAAAAAGATTTATTATTGTATTAATGATGCAAACATCTTTGGGTACCGACAATTTTGACCTTGTACTGTGAACCTTAAAAAAAACGGCAACATTGGCAATAAAATGTTTGGAAATTGGTGCTAAGGCTTTTATATCATGTATATATCAAAGTGTATTTCTTGTGACAAGTCTTTTCCCAGAGTATCATTGATTTTTGACTATATTGACCAGCCACCTTGATCTGGGAGAAAATGTTGTACTTGGCAATACATATGTATACAATACATGTCACCCTGTGACAAATACATATAACCAAAGGAGGGGGTCCTGTTATATGGATCAAAATAAAATCTGACATATATTCAGCTTATGAAACAGAGAAATATTTTTTGAATATAAAATATATTTAGGCCTAATTAACAATGAATATTATCAGAGACATAAATAACAGTTATTTATGTCTGATATTACAATGAAATCATTATGACAATCATAATGACAGTGATGAAACTTTCTTTCCCATTTCGGAATTCTTTCGGGTATTCAATCTAGATAATACTTTTTCATACACTTCCGGTGTTGCCGATTCAGGGTTTGGAAAAAATGGCTTTTACGTTTGCTGCATTTTGCTATATATTAGCTCTTATTCTAACAGCAGTGTTGATCTTTTTTGCAATTTTCCACGTAAGATATTCTTATGAAAAATATATATTGGGTAATAATCTAATATTTAAGAGGGTCGTTCGAATTTCCTTCATCTTTCTTTTAGGCCTAGTCTTCAAAATATAAAATGGTGTTAAATCTGAAACCCAGATGAAAGTAAGAAATAAAAAAAATCTAATTTTTAAATTTCATGTCATAAGGCTTGAACACATTTATTGTGTGTGCGACCGTTGTGGCGAGTGTAGTTGTCCCTTTAGGTAGAATAATCTATAACTGTCTTGGGACAAACCCTCACCACAGACACAGAATACGTCCCATATAGATCTCCTTGCAAAGTAGAAAAATCGGATCGCAGGGGTGGGGGGGGGGGGGGGGGGGGGGGTAGTCATTAAGAAGTCATTGACTATTCATACCATTTTTCACAGATCTGCTTTCTTGAGGTGGGGTCAACATTTTCTAGGGGGCGGGTCCAGTGTTAGTTTTACTTGAGAGTTGATTTAGTAATTCTGACACGAAGTTTGAAAAGTACATGGTTGTTTGTATGCAATAGCCATTAAATCAAGGTGTCTGG
>NW_026927647.1:0-31338 GCF_032062105.1 Saccostrea cuccullata | reverse complement strand
CCAAAGAAACTAACTTAGTTTGTTGTTTTTGAGCCTTTTTATCACATTACATTCAGTTTTTTGGTACACTGTAAGTATTTTATTCAGATATTAAAAATATCCATTTTTTCTTCAAGTTCAACTATGTGTTTTTTTCTACTTTCGTTTAAAAAAAAAACGATCCTGATTTTAATTAGTTAATAATTTACAAGTTCATTTATCATTATCTTGGGCTAATTCTTGCATAATCAATGCAATCAAATGACAGTTTCTCAAGTTAAATCCTCTACCCTGATAGCCTGAGGCATGTTAATTAGCCAGGTGGCTGTGTTCGTGCGTTCAAACGTGAAGTGATTTCCTGTCGTTGTATAAACAAAGGGATTATCAGCATGCACTGAATAAACAGAACAGCTAAGGAATATTGCCTAAACTGGGCATATTTATTAATTTTTGGTTAGGAAATAAGGGCATGGCGCTGGAAAAAAAGGCATGGCGCCGAGGAAAAGGGGCATGGCGCCGCGCCATGCTAGTTTGCTTTATATTTAACACTAAGGTTAATGATTGATATATTATATATTAAAACATGTTTAACAAAATACCAACTTGAAGCAGGGGTGCCTGGAATCAAGTTAAGAACCATGTGGTAAAATAAGTAGAGAGTGCACCCCAAATATGAAACAAGTGCATGTGATCATGGTGATACGGTATTAATAGTCAAATGCATATGACTTTTTGTCTATTTCTTACAAAAATATGCATAAAAATAACTAGATCAAGCTTTCAATTTTTGAATAGCTTTATAAAGTTACATAGCTTAATTTCAAGCTATGTAGCTAAATCAAGAGATTGTACTGGACCTGTATATTTCGCAATGTACGGCACCATATGCTAAATAAACGTGCACATAAAATTTATCCCTGTATACATGATACCCCAACCGATCATTTAAAACCTCCTGCCTATAAAACATAATTTTCTGCATCCGATGCAACATGACATAGCCTAAAGTTTGTCGCGTGATCAGCAGGTCCAGTACAATCAGTACATTTAGCTACGTAGGTAGAATTACCTACGTAGCTTTATTTACCTACCTCAGGTAGCTTTATTTAGTATTTCAATGTAACTTTTCTTTTTATGGAAAAGAGACAAAAAAATCGCAGTGAAATGACTATTGATATTTATACTAAGGAGACTTTAAAAATCATTCCAAAGCAGAGATAGTTTAAACATCGCTGTGTTTGGTCAATTTAGAGCAAAACATGTAATTCCATTGTTTGGTTATCTGTCTGTGCGGTGAGGCATGACTGAGTATGATTACTTCACATTGTGCTGAATAATTACCGACCTATTATCATGTTAACCAGAACTGGACTTCTTTGTCATTTCATTCAAGGAGTAACTGTTCTGTCATACATAGCCCCAAAACTTTCAGAACTTTGATTGCAATTGCGCAGAAAAAGACATTTCTTCAAGAGGGAATTTTTCATAAATTGTTTTCAGATGAGTTCAAAGTTGAAAATGATCACTGCATCAAAATGATAGTTTTTGCACATCCTGAGAAAAATGCTTTTTTTATAGAAATAAATTCATTTGGTAGCTAAATCAAGCTACCTGAGGTAGGTAAATAAAGCTACGTAGGTATAATTCTACCTACGTAGCTAAATGTACTGATTGTACTGGACCTGATCAGGCCACCTTACCGTGCACAGGTGCAGTGGACCGGTAAAATCGTTTCAAAATACTTACAGACCATTTCCACCACCCCTCGTGCCGCTTCTAGCAGTGGTAAAGTACTTATTTTACCATCATCACCGGGAACTTCAAAATGCTTTACATTGTCTTTGCTGAAAAATGTCATGGTTTGCGAAATGATTTGCTTGGATATCGGTTTGTGTACATGCGGAAAAGATCATTGGGCAACTAAAATGGAAACCAATAGCCGTTAAAATGGTAGACTATTTGTTTTCCGTATTGGGTTTTCTAGGACAAGTGGAAAAAAAATCTGTGATAAAACTGTGAAAAACAAGATGCGTTTGTTTTTAAAACACCGATGCCCTGTTACAACACACTTTGAAAAATTACGCACTTTGAAAAAAATTTTCAAAGTGCGATAAATTAATTTTTTTTCAAAGTGCGTTAATATCGACCATATTAACGCACTTAGAAAAAAATGTAAAGATTGATCAATATTCATACAAATAATCGGTATGATAAATAACAGATCCTGGTTGGATAATTTTTTATGATAGAGTCACTTAAGGACCTGAGATATTGACGTTTTAAATATTTGAGGTTTTGATACAATAAAAGGGAAAAGGGTCTTGAAAAAAAGTGACCATTGTTAAGGATCATTAATTCTTTTTTTTAATTCTAGTCTTTGATAAATAAATGTTAAAGTGTAAAGGGGGAACTAACAGTGGACAGCTTTAAGCAACTTAGCATTTATCATAATAAAAAGGAGGTAATTTGATTGTTCAAAACTATGAAAATTCTTTCTCTCTCATACGTTTTACTGTATTTAAACATTTCTAGTTTTCATCTGTTTTAATTAACTCATTTAATATTGAAAGTTTTCAACGTCATACCAGTTAGGTAAATGCATAATTATATATATGTTTTGAGTATAGCATAGACATTGAGACCGGGCGAAGGGCCAGGGGAGGGGGGGGGGGGGATAAGCCCCCCACTTATTTTGGAAAGATATATAGGGTGAATTCACCATGAATCGGATACCCTTGTACTTCAACAAGTTCTAGCGATATCGCTATCGACGGAAAATTATGAAAGTGGAGTTTAACATTTAGTTTGTGATTAAAATATCAATTTGGGACACAATTATATGCCCTTTATTGAGAAAATATCCTCAAAAATCGAGTTTTTAGGAATAACTCAAAATTCACCATGGATCGGACATTGTTTACCATGCATCGGACAGACGGTATTTTGACCGGAAAAATATCATACCTTTATCACAGTTCTTTAAAATCCTTGATATGGATATATTTTCATCTTTTATCTAAGAAATAACCCTCACCTTTAATTTAATCGACGATATTATTGCACAAATGTAGAACAATTCTAGAGGCCTCACTCCTCCTTAGAAATGCTTTAAAATGATTATAGTGCCGTAATTCGCGCCTTTTTCTCGTGGTTTATAATACTCTGATTTGTATAAATAAATTGAGTAAAATTCCAGACGTCATATATCGATAACTTGTATTTTGACTGAAAATATAGAGTTTTTATTTTCTTTTTCCTAAAAAAAAAAAAGCTGGGTTTTCTATGTAAATGGTAGTGCTTACCTTAAATTGCATCGAAAAGTGTCCGATGCATGGTTAATTTGTGTCCGATGTACGGTGAAATTAGCATATTAGTAAAAACCAGCTCTAATAAGAATTAAACAAAGATTGAAGTGAAATTTCTTTATAATTTATGTAAAATTACCAATTCCTGACATAATTTACCACATACCGTGGAAGTCGAATTTAAAAGAACGATAACTCTAAAAATTGCAAAATCATAAATTTCGGGTTATTCCCCTTTGATGATGTAAAATATGACGTAACTTCAAGGCCATTTGCGGGGTATTTTTATCACAACATGATAAACACAATCGGTATCATTAAAAAAATTTAAATCTTCATCTTTATGACAGAAACAAATAAATACACAGAACTCTTTAGTTGAAAGAGAGTTTATTGCCTAAAGTTGTCCGAAGCAAGGTATGTGTCCGATGCATGGTGAACTCACCCTACATCGTATAAGCATTGAAAATGCAGCCCGTACGAAACAGTCCGGGCGGCTTGGACGCGGCTCAGGCACGGATTCTGTCTCCAGAAACCCGTGCTTTAGCATTCCGTGCTCCTATGTAAAGTATTATGGAAAGCCGTGCCTAAAAGTGGTCGAGGCACGGACACGGCACGGGATATTGGCCGAAATATTTAAATGAGATGGCACGGTTTTACAAAACCCGTGTCAGAAAGCCGTGCTAGTTTCCATATATGGACTCACGGATTCTGTAAACCCGTGTCTGAAACCCGTGTCCCTTTCCATAAATGGAGACACGGTTTTTTTGGAAAAAAAAAGCCGTGCCTTATACCATATAAGGAGTCACGGGATCTGTGCATTTGTTTAGATCTAGGTCATGGCTTTTAGAGAATCTCCTGATGTAACTGTGGATGCCAAAATGGTGTCTATTGAAACCATTGAACTAACTTCACGTTGCTTTACATTAATGCTTAGTTTTAGAATTTCAAAAGTTAAAAATCTTTTATGAATGTGTTTACTTTCTGTTAAAGATTAACTTTATCAGTTACAACCCATGCTAGTTTTAATTTAAGATTTTAATGATAATGTACAATATTCAATTGTAATTTAATCTAGTAGCAAAGTTTGCACAATCTGAGAAAGAATTTAGTTTAATAAATAAAACTTTCACTAGCACAGTGATGTCACATAATATATACTATAAATGATTAGTGAAAGTCCAACTAAAGTCATTCAAATAAACCTAAACTATTTCATCGTGTTCATTGTCAACATCGCAATACAGGAAGATCATCAAAATTGAAAAATTGACTTATTTATTCTAGATTACACTTACTGCATTTTGTTCAAAGTGAAGAAATTATCCCAGACTGACATAAATACAATTCCAACTGACATCAATTAGTTAAATATTCTTTAAATAGAGCAAAAAGACACATTGACTTAGCTCATGACCATGAATCCCTCCAATTTAATATTCAAATAAAGGAAGTTATGATTGAGCATGCTCAGTAAAAAGCCGTGAGAGATAAATAAATAGATTGAAGCAAAACCCGCCTGAGTTAAAAACTGTCTCCCTGGGACACGGATTCCATGCCTCCACACGGGTTTCTGTGAGTGAGGATTCCTCCCTTTCGGACACGGAAGCCGTGTCCGTGTCTTGGACATGCAGAACCCGTGCGTCTTTTTAAAAACCCGTGCGGATTCCGTGTCTTAGCCGTGCCTATTCCGCCTCGAACTTTCGTACGGGAGCTTACCACTTTTGGGTTTATTGCTCGCCTCCCCAATTTGTTACCGATACCTATGCATTGGAAAAATAAAGATTTGGACTGAGGCTAGGGATCTTATACCCATCTTCTCCTCTTTTCGACGGGAATAAATCAGTTCTTTTTGAGGTTAGGTTTAGGGTTAGTTTGTTGAAAGATAGATAAATAAAATCTTTCCATTACTAAATTAAACTATGATTTTTTTTTCAAAGTGCGTTAAGGGTCTCCATGGTAAGATATATTGATGTTAACTCTTAACGCACTTTGAAATTTATTTTTCAAAGTGCGTTGAGTTGGTCCAAAATTTAACGCAATTTGAAAAAATTTTTTCAAAGTGCGTTGATTTTGTCCCCAATTTTAACGCACTTTGAAAAAAAATTTCAAAGTGCGTTGCCACAATGCCCCTGTATGGCATTTAATGGCGAGTGTTGCATGGCGAATCTTTTCTCAAATGCATCGCCTTGTCAAACACACCTGTGAAATATGGAAACCCTAACGTTAGTTCTAACTGCTCAAGAGTTACGTCCTCCAAGGTTAAAGTTTTTAAAAAATTGTGGGTCAAACTCTTAGATCAAGGGCTAAAGCTCAGAAATATTTAGAGCCACTGAAAGGTCTTGTCACAATGAATCACTACACAATGTGAAGCATGAAAGCTCTAGCTCCAAATGTTCAAATGTTATAACCAAGGTTAAAGTGTCACCATGTATAGGGGCACACGTGGGGTTTCGGTTAAGTAACATATGGGGTTTCAACTCCGAAGCGGTGATTTTTTGCATTTAGAAAATATATTTGTAAAATTCCGTTGCTAACGAAGTCTTCGGGGCCAAATGACATGCGCACGGGTTGTAAGAATGTATACCTTCCAATTTAGTGCAATAGGCGGGTTGAAAGCGTTACGGATTCTGCAAACACTTCTGGACAGTTCAGTTGACTGGGAAAAGTTGTGGTGTCGCTGACATTCATTGCTCTATAATTTTCAAAAGCGGACCTTTATAGCTCATTTTAAGAATGATAGATAAAGATTGATATAAAAACAATCCATGGAAACTTTTTTCATCTTTTGCAGTCTCTATTTCTGTAAGAAATATAAACTTTTGTGGCCAAATTCTAATGTGCCTAACGGGGTTTCAAGGTTTGTTAACATAGGGGGTTTCAACTCAAAGGCTTTTTCTAAGTTTTAATCTTCTGGATTCCATGTTCATTCATCACGAAGCAAAAAAGTGAATGGCCATATGGAAGACAAAAGATTTGTTTTTCACCGGTGAGCAAAGATTTTTAAGCAACTCAAATTCTTATTTTTTTGATATTATCGGTCCTATAAGCGTGCCAAAAATCCAAAAATAAGAATCCAGTGCTTACATTTAGGCCTTCCATCTCTAGTTTTATCTCTACATAATTGTAAATTTCATTATACATGAACGAGGGGTTATCAAAAAGTTCGTGGACTGAGTCTTACTCTATAAAATTAGTATTATATAGTCTGTGCTTTCAAAATTTTTATAGAACATAAAACAACAAAAAATAAAGAAATGTTGAAAAATTTAGCCTGATACGTCCATTATTTGCCAAGTTATTATAAAATGAAAACGACATCGTATGATCACCCGGCGCTGTCGTCGTTTATTTTCATGACGTCCGATAACGTCATTGTTTTTTCAATGTGCGCTTCTTCTACCTCATACACTTTTTTGATGAGATTCCCTGGAGCTGAGTAAGGATTTAAACCCGCCTTGTTTATATGACTTTACAATGTCATGAACAGTGGCCTTCAATGAATATAATTTTCCAAATGAATTTTTATATTGGGAGAGATCCGCGCTTGATTGTGCCGGAATATTTTGCTTTTAGGAGTTCAATATCTACAACACACGATCAACGTCATTTTTTGACGTGATTGGTTTTTCACACCTTGATTAGCAAATCGGCTTTAACTGTGTATCCCTTTTGTCTCCGAATCTATTTTGACATTAAAAGACAAGTACACTGGATGCATATTATTTCCATCTAGCCAGTTTCAACATATTTTAGGTCTATACCAGTTTTTTCAGGGACAAAACTTTATAGAATGTTGGAAACGGAAACCCCTCCCCCCTTTTGACGTCATTTTCAAGGCCTCATTTGTTTGGATATTCCATGTAAAATTTACGATAAAATTTCATAGAACTTCCAGAATGAAGTGAAAATTTCATATTTTATGGAACAATTGTGTCCCCACACATATCTGAATTAACGGGAATTTCGGATGTCAAATGATCATCTCAAAACACATAGGTCGCAAAAACGTCGTTTTCGAGGTTGCGCTGCCTAAACACACATTTGCTTACAAAAATATTACTGATTTATTAAAAAAATAAAATTCATGATTTATGGTTTATTCTTTAAATAGAAAAGATGATGCTAACTAGATATTTTAAAATTCATTGATGTACCTAAAGCAGTTTTAATTTTATGACGCTAGTCCACGAACTTTTTGATAACCCCTCGTACTTGGATTTAGCGCATGTCAGACCTGACGTACTTTTAAAGCCGTCTGTGACATTGAATGTTAAGTGCAGGGGGGGGGGGGTTTACAAATGTTATAGTTTGATGATAAATTATTCCATTGATTTTATATAATATGAGTTAAAACAATACACATTTTAGCATTTCAAGAGTATTGAAAATGCATATAATTCCTACTATATATGCATTATTCTGCTCAGTAATAAGGTTTGGTGTGTTTGATAGAATATTGAATGACATTATATAAAAATTCCAATGGATTTCAAAAAGAAAAGAAATAATTTGAATGTAAAAATATACAAACATGAATACTCGCTTTAATCTTTATCGGATACATATCAAATCTATCTAGGATGTCATTTATGTATAACTGTTCAGTGGGCGAAACATTAAATTTTGTCAAAATAGAATTCAAATAAACGATTGCGTTCAATTTTCCCCGAAAATCCGAAGGCTGTTATAAGTCCCATATTGAATGTAGGATAAAACTTCTGCGACCGGAAATTTAATAACACTGTACATGTATCTAAAATTATGGAACGAACTTCCTTTGCACATTAATCAATTAAAATCTATTGATGTTTTCAAAAACAACTTTAAAAAATACTTCTTTAGGAACTTATATTATACTTTTAATCATTGCTCTCCATGTATCATGGTTTTTTTTCAAGCATTCTGGAGATGACAGTTTACGTAGACCAGTTTGAAGAGGCAAGGAACATTACACAAAGACCTACATTTAACAAAAATAAAAATCAAATCAATTCCATCCCATGGACATGCAGAGTGGTTCACATAAAATCTAATTCAGGAGAAGGGACATAAATCCCTTGATTGTGATCATCAGAAGTTGTCCTCAAAAGGCCCTGTCACACCAAGCTGCGTTCACACGGAGTCATTACGGCGTTGTTAAATTTTTAAAATCGCCGTGGAATCGCAGGAAAACTGCACAAATTTCTGTAAAATTTTCATAATATGAAGATGTCACGGCGTCCCTACGGCGACGGTCGCGATCCTACGGCGATCTCACGGCGTTCTACTGCGTTCACACGGAGATCTCTCGGCGATTGACTGCGCTTCCGCGGAGTTTTCACGGCGCGTTATGAGTTTTCACCTCGTGTTCACGGCGTTCTCACTGCGCTGGCTGCGTTCACAATACGTTCACAATGTGTTCTATACTCATTGACTTAAATTCAGAAGGCATGGAAAACATTTTTGTTTAAAGATTCAAGTTACACGATGAAAAGACTTCTAATCATGCCAAGAAATATTCTTATAAATTAAAAATGTTCTATTTACATAATTTAGTACTTAATTATTAATAGTTTTATGATTAAAATCCCTTTTTAAAAAATTTTATCGGATCAGATGTGTTGTTAGATTTTCTTTGATTTTATTATGAAAGTAAAAAAATAAACACACTGAAAAGTTCTCTACAAAGTTTAAGTGAAACAACAGAACAAGTTCTGATGTAATTTTCTCTTCCATTTTTGTTTTCACTTAAATGCTCCTTGTGCAACAAATACGTTGGAATTATTGCTGAACAAATATGATCCCATTGCTCTTGTTTTGTGAGCTGGCTGACAACGCCCTAACAACGCCGTGAAAGCGCATTGTGATCGCCAACGGACGCTGTAGAAACGCCATGGGAGCGCAATGATCGCAGTGACAACTCCGTGCTGTCGCCGTGTAATCGCAGTCCAAAAAATCACAAGACGATAAATCTCATTAGAAGCGCCGTAAAAACGCGACAGAAACGCAGTGACATCTTCAAGGACTCCGCGACATCTCCGTGAGGTCTCCGTGGAAGGGCAGTCCACTATCACTGCGTTCGTGCTGCGATCATGTGCGTCTTCACGGCGTTAGTACAGAGTACCCACTACGTTGTTGGAGATCTCACCGCGCTGCTACGGCGATCATACTACGTTTCTACAGCGTTTTTATCAGACCGCGATCACACGGCGCGTACTTTGTGCTTGCCCAAAGTGATCGCCGTCCCCTGGCGTTCTAGGAGACCCTACGCGACCCTATGGCGTTCAGTGGAGATCTCGCCGCGTTGTCACGGCGCTGTAGGAGACTCCACTGCGATCACCTCGGCATTTTGCATTTTTTGACGACGCCGTGCAGTCGCCGTGAGGACGCAGCCCCGGTGTGACAGGGGTTTAACAGGATAGCTAGTGCTTTAGTAAGAGAAACAAAAAAAAAAACTTTCAAAACAATATCAGTTCAATGATTCGAAGAGTGGTACTTTCAGCAGTTTCCGTGAACGTAATATTGGATCTCTGGACGTTGTAGAGGATGTCACGATACATCTGGGATATGCACAGAGATAAGACGTATACGTTACCTTGTGTTGATGACTCAGTCGCAATTAGTGAAATTGTGATGCCAGTCGTGAAAGGTTGTCTGGGTGACAAAACTAGTAGCTGTTAGTGTACTTCTAGTTTAGTGAATTCAGTGGTGTTGTAAAGGTTAGAAATCGACGAGGAACGTTTTAAAAATATCTTATAAATACATGTACTTAATAAAAGAAGAAATGTGACCTTTTTAAAACGTGCTAATTTCAACGATTTCTTTTTATTTTAGCGCCAGTGGTTTACACTGTGGTCATGAAAACATTTATACAGACGGAAAATTATGTACAGAATCAGCAGCTAATACCTACATACATGTACGTATAATGCATGCTCTCTCTCTCTCTCTCTCTCGTTTTCAGTCGCGCTCTATTGACTAAGATTGATCACGTGATCTGACCTTGCATTCGTCACACTGAGATTTGATTTCAATCGAATAGCAGTGTTTTGCATTTTGCTTCTGCAAAAAGCCTTCCAAACGATTTATCAAAGCGTTCTTTCATCATCGAAGTCACAGAAGAAGATAACTTCAGTCTGAGGTAAGTTTGTTTCTGCAGAAATCGTTAATTTTTTAACATAATACAACATTTTTTTTTTTGACAACGTGAACATTGGTGAGTACTCGATTGTTCACGCCGGCCGCCATTTCATGTCACTGTCCAATAATAGACACACATTCTGATTCAGGTATATGGATATTTGTTTACATTATTACCGAGCATTGTGAATTTTTAACATATTTATTAGTTTTGTGTTAATTGTAACAGTTTGAATAAAAGGTGCAATTATAGCGGGAAACGTCTTCATGCATAAGTACTGCGCATGCTCCTGGGCATGTTGGGAGGTATCTGGAAATTTTCTTCCACTCGAACTAAATTTCAGATGTCTAAAACGTGTTCATGTAATATTTAACCAATACTTATTAAGAGGTATAATATGAATACTTTTTTGGATCTCGTAACCAGCCTCTATAACCAGGCAGAGCGCATGCGCGCAACAAATTGACATCGAGTTCGGAAAACAGCAGAGAGGAAATTCGAAATAAATAACGAAAACTTAGTAGTGCTATTCTCAGATGCAGAAATTTACGCATAATTCAATAAATTTTTATTTAAAAAGCCAAAGAATTAATAAGTCAACTTTGTAATTAGTATTTATTTATTTATTTAATCTTTTATTCATTCATTTATTTATTTTATTTGTTTAATTAATTCATTTAATTCTAATAATCAATGAACTAGGTAACTTAATTATTTATTCATCAGGAAATTTATTTGTCTGTTTATTTATTTATACATTCTTTTCTTCATTGATTAATTATTCTAATGAGTAATTAATTCCTCTATTATTTATTAATTATTCTATTATTTAATTAATAAATTTATTGATTAATCTATAATTTATAACTTAATTCATTTAGATTTTAATTTGTTTGTTTATTTGTTACTTACTTTATATTTTGCTTGATTGTTTATTTATTTATTTATTGGTTTATTTATTTATTTATTTCTTATTTATTTATTTATATATTTATTTATCTATTTATCAATCTATTTATTATTTCTAATAATTAAGTAAATGATTGATTTACTAATAAATAGATAATTAATTTATCATATTCATTCCTTTTTATTCTTTTTTTTTAATTTATTAATGAATTTAATTATTAATTTATTCATTCATTCATTCATTCATTCTTTAATTCATTCATTCCTACTTTTTCTGTTATAAACAAGTTCTGTTTATCTATTGCCAGGGTTTGTGTTCCCATCACCATGGTCTGTAATTTGATCACCAGGGTCTGTATATACCCATCAGCAGGGTCTGTATCATATATCAACAGGGTCTGTATACCCATCACCAAGGTCTATATACCCATCACCAGGGTCTGTATACCCATCACCAGGGTCTGTATTATCTATCACCAGGGTCTGTATACCCATCACCAGGGTCTGTATGCCTATCACCAGGGTCTGTATACCCATCACCAGGGTCTATATACCCATCACCAGGGTCTATATACCCATCACCAGGGTCTTTATTATCTATCACCAGGGTTTGTATACCCATCACCAGGGTCTGTATTCTCTATCACCAGGGTCTGTATTCTCTATCACCAGGGTCTGTATACCCATCACCAGGGTTTGTATACCCAACACCAGGGTTTGTATACCCATCACCAGGGTCTGTATTATCTATCACCAGGGTCTGTATACCCATCACCAGGGTCTGTATACCCATCACCAGGGTCTGTATACCCATCACCAAGGTCTATATACCATTCACCAGGGTCTGTATACCCATCACCAGGGTCTGTATTATCTATCACCAGGGTCTATATACCCATCACCAGGGTCTGTATTATCTATCACCAGGGTCTGTATACCCATCACCAGGGTTTGTAAACCCATCACCAGGGTCTGTATTATCTATCACCAGGGTTTGTTTACCCATCGCCAGGGTTTGTATACCCATCACCAGGGTTTGTATACCCATCACCAGGGTCTGTTTCATCTATCACCAGGGTCTGTATACCCATCACCAAGGTCTATATACCCATCACCAGGGTCTGTATACCCATCACCAGGGTGTGTATAATCTATCACCAGGGTCTATATACCCATCACCAGGGTCTGTATTATCTATCACCAGGGTCTGCATACCCATCACCAGGGTCTGTATACCCATCACCAGGGTCTACATACCCACCAACAGGGTCTGTATTATCTATCACCAGGGTCTGTATACCCATCACCAGGGTTTGTAAACCCATCACCAGGGTCTGTATTATCTATCACCAGGGTTTGTTTACCCATCGCCAGGGTTTGTATACCCATCACCAGGGTTTGTATACCCATCACCAGGGTCTGTTTCATCTATCACCAGGGTCTGTATACCCATCACCAAGGTCTATATACCCATCACCAGGGTCTGTATACCCATCACCAGGGTCTGTATACCCATCACCAGGGTCTGTATACCAATCACCAGGGTCTATATACACATCACCAGGGTCTGTATACCCATCACCAGGGTCTGTATACCCATCACCAGGGTTTGTATACCCATCATCAGGGTCTGTATACCCATCACCAGGGTCTATATACCCATCACCAGGGTCTGTATACCCATCACCAGGGTGTATATACCCATCACCAGGGTCTTTATAAACACTCTACAGGTTCTCTTTGCCCATCACCAGAGTCATTGCCGCTATTACCAATCATCAAGGTTTGTATATCTATATCTAGGAGAAGTATTACCTGTCACGTACCAGGGTCTACATACTTATTACCAGTTTCTGTATATTGATCACTTTTCTCTATATTAACAATGGTGTATCAGAAAGAGTCTGTATTTGCAAGGGTTTGGTTTTTAATATAACCAAGAGTATGTGCATCACAGAGGGTTTGTCAAGGGTCTTAGTATCAACAAGGGTCTATGTTTCTATGTATCACGCAGAATCTTTGTCACCAAGGGTCTATGTATCATAAAAAGTATGTATATTACCAATGCCTTGTGTTTCACCAACGGTATGTGTATCACCAGGGGACTGTATCTCCAAGGTTATGTTTATCACCAAGTGCTTGTTTGTATCACCTAGGGTCTATTTGTCACCAAGGGTTAATGTATTACCAAGGGTCTGTGTGTCATCAAGGGTAAATGTATCACCAAGGGTCTGTGTATTACCAATGGTCAATGTATCACCGAGGGTCTGTGTATCGCCAAGGGTCTGTTTATCTCATGGGGCCTTTGTATTACCAAGGGTCTATGTATAACCTAAGGTCTGTGTATCACCTAGGGTCTGTGTATCACCTAGGGTCTGTGTATCACCTTGGGTCTGTGTATCACCTTGGGTCTGTGTATCACCTAGGGTCTGTGTATCACCTTGGGTCTGTGTATCACCTAGGGTCTGTGTATCACCAAGGGTCTATGTATCACCAAGGGTCTGTGTATCACCAAGGGTCTGTGTATCACCTTGGGTCTGTGTATCACCTAGGTTCTATGTATCACCAAGGGTCTGTGTATCACCAAGGGTCTGTGTATCACCTTGTGTCTGTGTATCACCTAGGGTCTGTGTATCACCTAACGTCTGTGTATCAACAAGGGTCTATGTATCACCAAGGGTCTGTTTATCTCATGGGGCCTTTGTATTACCAAGGGTCTATGTATAACCTAAGGTCTGTGTATCACCAAGGGTCTGTGTATCACCTAGGGTCTGTGTATCACCTAACGTCTGTGTATCACCGAGGGTCTGTGTATCGCCAAGGGTCTGTTTATCTCATGGGGCCTTTGTATTACCAAGGGTCTATGTATAACCTAAGGTCTGTGTATCACCAAGGGTCTGTGTATCACCTAGGGTCTGTGTATCACCTTGGGTCTGTGTATCACCTTGGGTCTGTGTATCACCTAGGGTCTGTGTATCACCTAGGGTCTGTGTATCACCTAGGGTCTGTGTATCACCAAGGGTCTATGTATCACCAAGGGTCTGTGTATCACCAAGGGTCTGTGTATCACCTTGGGTCTGTGTATCACCTAGGTTCTATGTATCACCAAGGGTCTATGTATCACCTTGGGTCTGTGTATCACCTTGTGTCTGTGTATCACCTAGGGTCTGTGTATCACCTAACGTCTGTGTATCAACAAGGGTCTATGTATCACCAAGGGTCTGTGTATCACCATGGGTTTGTGTACTTTTTGTCCATCAGCAATGATCATCAACCTATCAGAAGAGTGTGTATACTTATTACATAAGTCTGAAAAGCCGTATTAAGGATTTTCCCTCTTGCGGGGTCGAAGTACCTTATTTTCTTTAGGATGTCCAACATTTTTTGCATTATCAAAATGAAATCCAATTACTTTTAAGGATGTCTTTGGGTGTGTTCAGTTACAAGGTTAACATTTTGTAGAGAAGGCCTGATCGTATTGTATAATGAACTATAAAGATTGTCTTGAGATTAAAATTTCTTGATCTAAAGTTATTATTTTATGTTGTCATTATAGCATACTTTTTTTATTTTGTAGTTGAATCTTGTTAAGGAGGAAGCAAAGGGCATTGAACTTTATATCGATAGACAAAGATTTTTATTTATGTGGAAATATTTTGACATTGAAAATTTCAGTCTTTATGTACCTTGATTCATCTATTTCATAAATGGAAAGAAATCATAAAGTTCCAACATGTTGTTCATTTGTTCCACAGAAAATCTGAACATATACATCTCTTCATAATTAATGAATAAAGTGTACAATGGTAGAAATCTTCATAAAAGTAGATCGACCAACACAAAGTTCAAATTTCATTTATGTTCGATATAGAGGTTCATGACAGTAGAATAAAGGTGCCAAAATAGATACATTCTACAAACTCTACAAATTCTGAATAATGACATTTTGTCAAGCAGAAAACCAAAGTGTAATTTTGCTGCAGGGAAATGATATGCAGTGTCTGTAATTTTTGAATGGGATGCAGTCGTCTATGGCAAAGTTCATTTGTCAAATCTTTTCACATAAAGATGTAAAAGACCTGTCTCGATCATCAAGTGCAAAGCTTTGGCCAAGATTAAAGTTTTGTTAAGGTCAAATGTCAAGGTCAAAGTTAAATTGGACTCCTAATAGTTTTGTCAGGGGCATTACACAGGTGAATTATGCTTTGATCAGGGCACTAGTGATTCTTAGCCGGTCTTGTAGCTGAAAGAACAATTGCTGGCTATTGTCAGCTTGTTTGAGACAGGAAAGGGTTGACACCGGTCACAATCGCATAATTAAAATTACGTATGAAATTTTTATCCTTACCCTTAACCGCTTTTTTTTTATAATAAGTGTATGAAAAATTAAACATTATCATAAGATAAAAAATAAAGTATTCATAAACGGTTTGTAATAGATAATTCATCTGTTGAATACGAGAGTCCGATCTTCTGAAAAGTATAGGGGGTCGACCTTTCAATGAAAATGTTTAAAAGTTAAATGATGCGTTTAGAAAACAGGGGGAAGGGGGCAACACCCCCCCCCCATGTTACGTGCCTTAATTGTCAATACGTTAGGTTCCTCTTAACATCTATGTGCAACATACACGTAGATATTTCATGTTACTTTTTATAAATGCAGGTAAGGAGGTTTTTGTTATAAATATAACTTATGTATATACAAGTGAAATCTGAATTATAAAAATTTTATTTCCATCAAATGTTCCGTATATTCAACTATCATTCGAATAAAGTAAATGAGTAATCGACTAAGGTATGAATAAATATTTTGTTAATAAAATTTATCTCAATATATCCAAAAGAGGAATCAAAATACATCGATTCACATTAACAATGTAAAGATATTTTCACAATCCACATAAATAAACTCTTTGCCCATCGTTTTAAGTTAATTTGAATGTCCTTTGCATTCTCTTTAACAGACTGACACTACAAAATAAAAAGTAAATAAGATCAATATTAGAATCAAGAAATTTTAATCATAAGAAAATCAATTTACATGTATTTCTTTATACAATTCGATCATTCCTTCTCTACAAGAGGTTAACTTTACTAAACACATCCATAGACCTTCTTAATATTGGATTTCATTTTAATAATGCAAATTATGTTAGACACCATACAGGCCTACAAAATAATGCAATAAAACCCTGCAAGAATAAAAATTTCCTTGATATGGCTATTCAGACATATGTAATAAACATGCACACTCTTATGATAGGTATTCAAACCCTGCTGATGGACAAAGGTGCACAGACCCTCGATAATACACAAACCCTTAGTGATACACATATCCTCGGTAATACAGACCCTTGGTGGCATACATACAGACCCTTAGTGATACAGATCCTTGTTGATAAAGACCCTAGGTGATACATAGACCCTTGATGATACATAAACCACCGGTGATACACAGACCCTATGTGATATATAGACCTTTGGTGATAAACAGGCCCTAATTGATACACAGACCCTAGGTGATACAATATATACCCTTGGTGATACACAGGCCCTCAATAATACACAAAACCTTGGTGATATACATATCCTTGGTAATAAAGACCCTTGGAGACATACATATCCTAAGTGAACTTATCCTTGTTGATACAGACTCCAGGTGATATATAATTCCTTGGTGATACATAGACCACTGGTGATACACAAGCCCTAGGTGATACACAAAGTTTTGGTGATACTAAGACCACTGGTGATAGACAGACCCTAGGTGATACACATACCCTTGGTGATACATAGACCCTAGTTGATACACCGACACTTCGTGATACACAGACCCTAGGTAATACACATACCCTTGGTGATAAAAAGACCCCTGACGATCATAGACCACTGGTGATACATAGACACTTGGTGATACATAGACCCCTGGAAGAACACAGACCCTTTATGATACACAGACCCTTGGTGATACACATAATCTCGGTGATACACATAATCTTGGTGATACATATACCCTTGGAGATACATTTACCCTTGGTGATACACATAATCATGGTGATGCATAGACCCTTGGAGATACATTTACCCTTGTTGATACAGACCCTGGGTGATAAATAGGCCCTTGGTGATACATATACAGTACACCTGGTGATAGAAACCCTTGTCGACACACAGACCACTGGTTATTGACAGACACTTTATGATGCACATACCCTTGGTAATACATAGACCCTTACTGATACATAGACTGTTGGTGATAGACACCATAAGTGGTAGAACACAGACCCTTAATGATACACATACCCTTGGTGATACCGTAATATTAGTTATACACAAGACCTTAGTGATAAAAACCCTGAGTGATACATAGAGTCATTGACCCTTGTTGATACTAAGACCCTTGACAGACCCTCTGCGATGCACATACTCTTGGTGATATCAAATAAAACCTATGTAAATAAAAACTGTTGGTGATAAACCCTTGCTGATAACGAGAAATGGGTGATCTGTATATGGATCTTGGTGATTGATATATAGATCCTGGTGATGGGTATATAGACCCTGGTGATGGGTATATAGACCCTGGTGATGGGTATACAAACCCTGGTGATAGAAAATATAGACCCTGTTGAAGGTATATAGACCCTGGGGATGGGTATATAGACCCGGGTGATAGGTATACAGACCCTGATGATGGGTATACAGACCTTGGTGATAGATAATACAGACCCTGGTGATTGGTATACAGACCCGAGTGATTTGTATACAGACTCTGGTGATGGGTATACAGTCCCTGGTGATCGATAATATGGACCCTGGTGATGGGTATATAGACCCTGGTGATGGGTATGGAGACCCTAGTGATAGATATTAAAGACCCTGGTGATGGGTATATAGACCCTGGTGATGGGTATACAGACCCTGGTGATAGATAATACAGACCCTGGTGATGGGTATACAAACCCTAGTGATGGGTATGCAGACCCTGTTGAAAGATAATACAGACTCTGGTGATGGGTATACAAACCCTGGTGATGGGTATACAGACCCTGGTGATAGATATAACAGACATTGGTGATGGGTATACAGACCCTGGTGATAGATAATACAGACCCTTGTGATGGGTATACAAACCCTGGTGATGGGTATACAGACCCTGGTGATGGCTATACAGACCCTGGTGATAGATATTAAAGACCCTGGTGATGGGTATATAGACCCTGGTGATGGGTATACAGACCCTGGTGATAGATAATACAGACCCTGGTGATGGGTATACAAACCCTGGTGATGGGTATGCAGACCCTGTTGAAAGATGATACAGACTCTGGTGATGGGTATACAAACCCTGGTGATGGGTATACAGAACCTGGTGATAGATATAACAGACATTGGTGATGGGTATACAGACCTTGGTGATAGATAATACAGACCCTGTTGATGGGTATGTACCCTTTTGATGGGTATACAGACCCTGGTGATGGGTATGCAGACCCTAGTGATGGGTATACAGACCCATAGTGATAGATAATATAGAACTTGGTGATGGGTATATAGACCCTTGAAATGGGTATACAGACCCTGGTGATGGGTGAAAAGACCCTGGTGATGGGTATATATATACCCTGGTGATAGATGATATGGACCCTTGTGATGTGAACATAGACCCTTTTGATGGGTATATAGACCCTGGTGATGGGTAATATAAACCCTGGTGATAGATAATATGGACCCTGGTAATGGGTATACAGACCCTGGTGATGGGTATACAAACCCTGGTGATGGGTATATAGACCCTGGTTATGGGTATACAGACCCTGGTAATGGGTACACAGACCCTGGTGATAGATAATATAGACCCTGGTGATGGGGTATATAGACCCTGATGATGGGTATACAGACCCTGGTGATAGATAATATGGGCCCTGGTGATGGGTATATGGACCCTGGAAATGGGTATACAGACCCTGGAGATGGGTATATAGACCCTGGTGATAGGTGTACAGACTCTGGTGATAGATAATACAGACCCTGGTGATGGGTATATAGACGCTGGTGATGGGTGAACATACCCTGGTGATGGGATTACAGACTCTGGTGATGGTAATATAAACCCTGGTGATAGATAATATGGACCCTGGTGATGGGTATAGAGACCCTGGTGATGGGTATAGAGACCCTGGTGATGGGTATATAGACCCTGGTGATGGGTATACAAACCCTGGCACTGGGTATATAGACCCTGGTGATGGGTATATAAACCTTGGTGATAGATATTATAGACCTTGGTGATGGGTATACAGACCCTGGTGATGGGTATATAGACCCTGGTGATAGATAATACAGACCCTGGTGATGGGTATACAGACCCTGGTGATGGGTATATAGACCTTGGTGATGGGTATATAGACCCTGGTGATGGGTATACAAACCCTGGTGATGGGTATATAGACCCTGGTGATGGATATATAGACCCTGGTGATGGGTAAACAGACCCTTGTGATGGGTATACAGACCCCGGTGGTAGGTCTACAGATCCTGGTGATAGATAATACAGACCTTGGTGATGGGTATACAGACCCTGGTGATAGATAATATAGACCCTGGTGATGGGTGTATAGACCCTTGTGATAGATAATATAGACCCTGGTGATGGGTGTATAGACCCTGGTGATGGGTATACAGACCCTGGTGATAGATAATATGGACCCCGGCGATGTGTATATAGACCTTGGTGATGTGTGTATATAGACCCTGGTGATTGGTATACAGACCCTGGTGATGGGTATATAAACCCTGGAGATAGATAATATGGACCCTGATTATGGGTAAAGAGACCCTGGTGATGGGTATACAGACCCTGGTCATAGATAATATAGACCCTGGTGATGGGTAAACAGACCCTGGTGATGGGTATACAGACCCTGAGAGAGAGAAAAAAATAAATACTCAATAAATAAATAAATAAAACGATAATTAGAATAATAAATTAATTTATTGATTGATTAATCTTCAAAGAATAATAATAAAAAGGAATAAATAAGATAAATAAATAAATAAATTATTTATTTATTAGTTAATCAAACATTTACTTAATTATCAGAAATAATAAATAAACCAATAAAGAAAGAAGGAAACCAATTAATTAATAAATAAACAATCAATCAAAATATAAAGTAAGTAAACAAATAAACAAACAAATTAAAATATGAATGAATTAAAACATTAATAATAAATTAATCTATAAATTTATTATTTAAATAAAACAAATAAATGAAAAATAAATAAATAAATAGAAGAATTTATTACTCATTAGAATAATTAATTAATGAAGAAAAGAATGTATTCATAAATAAACAGACAAATAAATTTCTGAATGAATAAATAATTTACTTAGTTTATTAATAATTATTACAATTAAAAATAATAAATAAATAAATAAATAAATAAATAAATAAATAAATAAATTTCAAATAAATGAATGAATGAATGAATAAATAAATAAATAAATAAATAAATAAATAAATAAATAAATAAATAAATAAATAAATAAATAGATAACTAAATAAATAAATAAATAAATAAATAAATTTAGATAGATAAATAAATAAATTATAAATGAATGAATAAAAGATTAAATAAACAAATAACAACTAATTGCAATGTCGACTTATTAATTCTTTGGCTTTTTAAATAAAAATTTATTGAATTATGCGTAAATTTCTGCATCTGAGAATAGCACTACTAAGTTTTCGTTATTTATTTCGAATTTCCTCTCTGCTGTTTTCCGAACTCGATGTAAATTTGTTGCGCGCATGCGCTCTGCCTGGTTATAGAGGCTGGTTACGAGATATAAAAATGTATTAATATTATACCTCCTTATTAATAACCAATAATAACAAAAGTCGTCATTGCCCTTGTAGTGGCCTGCTTAGTTTTTCAAGAGTTGCTTTTCCAGGCGTGCATCAAGGATTTTTTTTTACCAGGAGGTCAACCCCTTTCAAAGAAATATTCTTGACAAGCAAAAAAAAAAAAAAAAAAAAGAAAATAAAAAAGAATGTTCAAGTTTACTATTGCAAACGTAAAAAAGGGGGGCTGGATTTTCCAGAGGGGATCAAAGGTTTCTTTCACTTTTGGTGCAGTTGAATTGGCATGGCATGTACATTTAATAACTCTGCAAATTGCAGATGTGTCCTATCAGGGAGGAGGGGAGCTATGAAAAATTATTAAAACTTACATTATAAAACTCTGAAAAAGCAATAATGATAATATTAATATTTTAAGATAAAAACAAAATTTAAGAAAAAAGGAAAATAGTCCAGATTTTGAAAATCTTAGATTAGGTGAAGTATTGATTTACATTTTCAACAGTATATATACTAGTATATCCGGTAGTTCTAGTAGCTTAAAAATTTTTTTTGTGATGGATGTCAAACATTGTATGCTGATACCTATTGATGAGAGCCACTGGACTAGCTGCAGATCTGAAGCGTTATGGTTTTATATATTTGTCTTTGACCATAACGCTACAGATAACCTAACGCAAAAAAGGTGCAATTTACGGCGCAATATTTTTTACGAGTTTTGGGGAGAATTCCTCCACTTTCCAGCATCGGTCAATTAAATATCTTTCACTCCCTAATTATATACACATTATTTAACAAAATCTGTATATTTTATCCATCTACAAACCCTCTTTTTAGTTATCTTTAAATGTGATAAACTCGCTTGATTAAATTTCTTTGCTAGATTGCTGAAAATTCACTTCAAGCAAGTTTATTGTCTGTTAAGACAACTATAAATGATTGGGAGGTGAATAAAATATGCATATTGGCTACAAAATGTGTCTAGAATTAGGGAGTGAAAGGTAGTTGATTGACCAATGCTAAAAAGTGGAGAAATTCTCTCCAAAAGCACGCAAAAAATATTACTCCATAAATTGCACTTTTTTTGCATTACCATATCTGCAGCTACCACTGGACAACCCCTTGATATTACTTTTCTTAAATTTAGATATTTGTCTGAACTTGTTTATTTTTAGCTCTACTGGTCAGAGACCAGAAGAGCTTATGCGATAGTAATGCGTCCGTCGTCCGTCCATCTGTCTGTCTGTCTGTCTGTCTGTCCGTCTGTAAACAATTTTTCAAAATGCTACTCCTCCTACAGTTTTAATCTGATTTCAATATAACTTGGTACACAAGTAGACTACACTAAGATACATAATTCTGTATATCGGTTTTTGATTTCGATGAACGGTGTTGCCGTGGTTACTAAAAATAGAAATTTCTGTGAAATTCTTTCAAAATGCTACTTCTCCTACAGTTTTGGTCTGATTTCAATATAACTTGGCACACAAGTAGACTACACTAAGATACATAATTCTGTATATCGGTTTTTGATTTCGATGAACAGTGTTGCCGTTGTTACTAAAAATAGAAATTTCTGTGAAATTCTTTCAAAATGCTACTCCTCCTACAGTTTTCGTCTGATTTCAATATAACTTGGCACGCAAGTAGACTACACTAAGGTACATAATTCTGTGTATAGTTTTTCACTTCAATGAACGGTGTTGCCACGGTTACTAAAAATAGAAAATTCTGTGAAATTCTTTCAAAATGCCACTCCTCCTACAGTTTTGGTCTGATTTCAATATAACTTGACACACAAGTAGAACACACTAAGGTACATAAATCTATTTATCAGTTTTTGATTTTAATGAACGGCGTTGATGTGCTTCTAAAAAAAGAAATTTCTGTGAAATTCTTTCAAAATGCTACTCCTCCTACAGTTTTGGTCTGATTTCAATGTAACTTGGCACACAAGTAGACTGCACTAAGATACATAATTCTATTTATCGGTTTTTGATTTCGATGAACGGTGTTGCTGTGGTTACTAAAAATAGAAATCTTTATGTGAAATTATTTCAAAATGCTACACCTCCTACAGTTTTGGTCTGATTTCAATATAACTTGGCACGCAAGTAGACTACACTAAGGTACATAATTCTGTGTATAGTTTTTCACTTCAATGAACGGTGTTGCCACGGTTACTAAAAATAGAAATTTCTGTGAAATTCTTTCAAAATGCTACTCCTCCTACAGTTTTGGTCTGATTTCAATATAACTTGACACACAAGTAGAACACACTAAGGTACATAAATCTATTTATCAGTTTTTGATTTTAATGAACGGCGTTGATGTGCTTCTAAAAAAAGAAATTTCTGTGAAATTCTTTCAAAATGCTACTCCTCCTACAGTTTTGGTCTGATTTCAATGTAACTTGGCACACAAGTAGACTACACTAAGATACATAATTCTGTATATCGGTTTTTGATTTCGATGAACGGTGTTGCTGTGGTTACTAAAAATAGAAATTTGTGAAATTATTTCAAAATGCTACACCTCCTACAGTTTTGGTCTGATTTCAATATAACTTGGCACGCAAGTAGACTACACTAAGGTACATAATTCTGTGTATAGTTTTTCACTTCAATGAACGGTGTTGCCACGGTTACTAAAAATAGAAATTTCTGTTTAATACTCTCAAAATGCTACTCCAAATACAGTTTTAATCTGATTATAATGTAATGTGGCATGCAAGTAGACTACACTAAAACATAAAGAGACTTAATCAAGGATCATTTTTCTATTAATTGCTGTTGAAAAGTTTCAATTCCCAACTGCCTAAGTACTTTTCTCTTCTTTTGCTATAAGTACAAACCAGTAGAGCTTCAGTCTCGACAGAGACTTCTGGTTTTTAACCTGTCTTTAATCTTCCTTTTGCAACAATCTTGCTTAGTTGGATTAGAAAATCTATTTCAAAGAAACTGTAATGAAGATATTTTCATCAAACTTCACACTTTTATGAATGCATAAAAATAAACTGGTAAACTGGTGAGAGCTATGAAAACCTGTAATAATTTTTGCCTTTTATCTTCCTTAATTGAGACCCTGACCTCACAATTATTATTCAAACATATCTCTTCACTTTAAGAGATCTCTCTTTACCTTGGAAAGATATCTCCAAAAGTAAAAGAGATATCTCTCTAGGTGACAGAGGTATAATGTCACTTTAATGTAATCAGATATATATCTCTTTTCATGAAAGAGATATCTCTCAAGGAGAAAGAGGAATCTGTTCATGTGAAAGAGATATCTCTCTTATCAAAAGAGATGTCTCTCTAAGTATAAGAGATAGCTCTGTAACTTAAGGTTTAAGTTGAGAGATATCTCATTTTTATACCCCCCGCAAACGAAGTTTGGGGGGGTATATAGGAATCACCTTGTCCGTCTGTCCATCTGTGTCTGTCTAGCTGTCCGTCTGTCTGCAATCATGTCCGGTCCATATCTTTCTTACGGAGGGACATTGGAACCTACTACTCCACACAAAGATTGCCCATGACCCAAGGGTGTGTCAAGACCTTGACCCAAGGTCATTTGGGGAACTTCAAGGTCACTGAAAGAAAAATTTTGTAATTCTTGTCCGGCCCATATCTTTCTTATGGATAAACTTGGTAGATTCTCATTTTACACAAAGATTGCCCACGACCCAAGGGTGTGTCAGGACCTTGACCTAAGGTCATTTGGGGTAGTTCAAGGTCACTGAAAGAAAAATTTCCTAATTCCTGTTTGATACATATCTTTCTTATGGAAAAACTTACTTCTGAAAAACCCAGTGGGGGGTATTTTGTCCCGTTTAAACAGTTCTAGTTTTAAAAGAGATATCTCTCTAAATTGAGAGATAATTTCTGTATAGCAATTAAAAGGGCTTGCCATAACATTTTTGACCAAACTTTGTACAAAGCATCCTTATATTAAAGGAAATTTAAATTGTTAATGTGAAGGACCAAGTCCCTTTCCAAGGGAGATAATCAAAAAAAGACAAAAATAGGATGGGGTCATTAAAAAATCTTCCTCTCATGAGCAATGTGGCCCATGGGCCTCTCGTTAAAGGCAAGTCAGGGACAGTTTTGGTCTTATTGCAATCTTTCCACATAAAAGAGACTAAATAAAGGATCATTTTTCTTTTTATAATTTTATTGCTTTTGCAAAGTTTCAAGTCAACTGCTACTTTTCTCTTCCTTTGTTTTACATGTAAATACAAACCTGTAGAACTACAGTCTAGACAGAGACTTCTGGTTATGTTCTTCACTAGAAGTGTGGAATCAAAGTAAAACTATGCAAGTTTGATGTTGCATATACTTATAATATTAAGAACCAGGAACAGGCACTTTTCCTTTGTGATGAATTAAACAACTTTATTTAAGTTTTAAAATATTTTAAAGCAGTTGGGAATGAAAACTGGTAAGCATCAATTCATCATAAACCAGTTTGCTATAAGGGTGTTTCACTGTATTTTGAGTTTCAAGAAAATTTTTTTTTTTTAAATGAAGATTTTATTTTTATAGAATGGAGCCTAGACGATCTACACGAGTTCGACAGCGCCCCCGGTGGTTCGCCGACTACGTCGTGGACTTTCCTGTAAGTGATAATTTAAAAGATTTATGTGTAACAAATTTTATTTAAGAAGTAGGGGGGAGGGGCATAGAAGTGAATTTAAGTGTTGTTTGTGATTTACACCCCCCTCTCTGAATGCAAAATTTAATAAAACTTTTTATCGGAAGATTGAATTTTGTAGTTACCCCACCTCTTTCTTTATTTTCTACTGGATTATAAAAGTCTTTGTTTTTCATCAAATTTCAGAAGAATATTGGGAGGATTATACTGTAAAATATATCACATATTTTTGAGGGATCAAATTTTCGTGCTTTGAGGAAAATCTTATTTCATGGGGATTTGATTTCGTGTTTGAAGAATTGTTGACATCTTACATACTGTATAAGTAGAAATTTTAGTGAGGATTTAATTTTGGCATTATTAGCGAAGGTGCTGAGATCGCTAAAATTTAATATCGCTAAAAATTAATTGCATTTTACTTCTTATAACTTCTTTAAGATGCATTTCAAAATCGCTAAAATAACATCTCGCTAAAAATGAATTACCAATTTTTCAGGACAAATCGTTAAATTTGCGTCTCGCTAAAATTTCCACTTATATGGTATATATTGGTGGACATTGTCTGTTCATACCTTGAAAACAACGAAAATTAAACCCCCTCCCCCCCTCCCACCACCACCACCACCAAAATTTGTGAATGCACAGTATATGATTTAAATATGCATTTAGCTTATTTTAGGAATTGCTTCATTTCAGGTAGAAGAAATATATTTAAAGATCCCCAGCACTAATACACTTTTTTCACACTAAGGTTCAAGTTCCTTTAAAATATAAATGGAACTCTGAATTCAAGTCTAAGTTAAGTAGTATGTTTATGTACGTGACCTTGTATGATCGGTAAATCTTTTTAAGCACTGCTTTTCTAAAAAAAAAAAACCCACGAATTTGATAATGTTTAGCTCACCTCGACTAAGTTGCCCTAGCTTCGGCGTCCTTGTTTTAAATGTTGTAAGCCTTGGCATCCCAGTTAAAGTTTTAGGAGCAGGTCCATTCCCAAGTACTGTTAACTCTACCTGGACCAAAATTTAGCCTACATTTTCAGATGAGTGACCAGGTTAAATTTTTAGGAGCAGGTCCGTTTCCAATGAAAAAGTAACTATTGCCCCTACCTGAATGATTTAAACTTGCAGGGATGATGCTTGTGACCTAGATCCAACAAGTATAATCTTAAGTCAAATTGAATATTCTATTGAGATATATCCAGAAAGCCATTAAAAACTTCAATGGTACGTAATTTGTAATTTGCAAAAAGCATAAGAACCTCTTCATTTAGCAAGAGTAAATATATTCAAGTAAGTAAACTTATTTTTTTTATGTTGAGTGGGTTGATCTAAGAATCATACCAAAATATTGCTAGGGAGTGTAACATTGAACAATTAATTCTCAGAGACACCAAGGGGCCTTAGGATTCGCCTACAAACACATTTTTAGCTCACCTCAACGAAGTTGGGGGGAGCTTATGTGATACCCTTGGCGTCGGCGTCCCAGGTTAAGGTTAAGTTTTTTGGAGCAGTTTTCTTTTTAATTACTTCTGTGTCCTATACTGATTAGACATGCATGGAAGATGGTTTTAGTGTGTTTTATTGTACCAGACAAAGTTTCAGATGCTGCAATTTCAGCAAAGGAATTACCAGGTTAATGTTTTTGGAGCAGGTTAACATTTTTGGTGCAGTTTTTGGTGTGGGTTTCATTTCCAAGTAACTATAAGCCCTATGTTGAGTGACCAAACTTGCATGGAAGATACATCTAAGGATGCATACTACCGGGCTTGCTTCGGATGCTGAATCTGACCTACATTTTCCGGTTGAGTGAACAGGTTAAAGTTTTTGGTGCAGGTTTCATTTCCAAGTAACTATAAGCCCTATGTTGACCAAACTTGCATGGATGATACATCTAAGGATGCATACTACCGGGCTTGCTTCGGATGCTGAATCCGACCTACATTTTTCCGGTTGAGTGAACAGGTTAAAGTTTTTGGTGTAGGTTTCATTTCCAAGTAACTATAAGCCCTATGTTGACCAAACTTGCATGGATGATACATCTAAGGATGCATACTACCGGGCTTGCTTCGGATGCTGTATCCGACCTACATTTTCAGGTTAAATGAACAGGTTAAAGTTTTTGGTGCAGGTTTCATTTCCAAGTAACTATAAGCCCTATGTTGACCAAACTTGCTTGGATGATACATCTAAGGATGCATACTACCGGGCTTGCTTTGGATGCTGAATCTGACCTACATTTTCCAGTTGAGTGAACAGGTTAAAGTTTTTGGTGCAGGTTTCATTTCCAAGTAACTATAAGCCCTATGTTGACCAAACTTGCATGGATGATACATCTAAGGATGCATACTACTGGGCTTGCTTCGGATGCTGAATCTGACCTACATTTTCCAGTTGAGCGAACAGGTTAATGTTTTTGGTGCAGGTTTCATTTCCAAGGAACTATGAGTTCTTTGACCAATCTTGCATAGATGATAAATCTAAGGATGCATACTTCCAGGCTTGCTTCGGATGCTGAATCTGACCTACTTTTTGTGGATGATTGAAAATGTTAGTTTTGATGCATGTTTCATTTCAAATAAACTATGAGCCCTATAATGAGCAAACTTGCATGGATGATACATCTAAGGATGCACACTAATGGACCTGCTTCGGATGCTGAATTGGACATACATTTTTCAGATAATAGACAAGGTAAAAGTTATGGTTGAAGGTCTATTACCAAAAACTATAAAGCTTATATAACATTGTATAAACCAAACTTGCACAAATGCTGCATCAAGAGATGAAAACTCTCAAATTTGCTTCAGATGCTGGATTTTCATTACATTTTCATGAAGAAGAAGTACAGGTAACTCTTGATGGCTCGAACTTCGATCTCTCGAAGTTCTTGATCGCTCGAAGTGAGTCTCCGGTCCCGAATTTTTTCCCTATATAACTAAGCAAATTTACTCTTGATTTCTCGAACTCTTGATCTCTCGAAACCCTTGATCTCTCGAAGTAAAATTGCAGTCCCACTTTGCATATTCTATTGAAATTCACCCTTGATACCTCGAAGTGGCTTTGTGTATACAAAGTTACATAATTAGCAACTTTACCTGGACATTTAATGACCCCAGGCAGAATACGCGGGTCTCGTGAAACGGGATGTTTATTCAGGTGACACTTATTCTGCAAGGTGATAATTGATTTATAATTAATCTTATGGTGCCTGTATGATATAAAAAAAATTATCATCGTCTGTATTACGATAATTCAGAAACGTAGTGTCGCTGAGAAATTGCAATTGCAGACTACGAGACGAAACAATTAATGAATTAAATTTTTATTTCGAATCAGTTTTAAAGTTCAACGAAATATGAAAATTCAGAAACAGCCTCGCTGTCAATATGTCGACTTTTTTTTTGGACAAATACATACAGAATTTCGTTCAATGCACATGTTTGGAAAAGTCACAATGCTATGTACCACGCGACGCTGGTCTATGCCATTTTCATATAACGAATGACTAGAATGATATCCGTATGATAAAAAAAATAATAAAAACACGAACTGACGATGTACATTTTTTGCTTTACTCAGTTTAATAAATATTCACTTAAAATACGAAAACATTACATATCGTTGTTTTGTAAAAACCACGTGTAAAAGGTAAGAACTGCATGAAAATCATTACATCCGGTATGACTAATTTTAAAACCTGTCAAACAAACCCGGAAAAATCCAGACTCTTGAAAACTCGAACTCTTGATCTCTCGAAGTTTTTCCTCAGTCCCGCGGACTTCGAGGTTTCGAGAGTTACCTGTAGTTTGAATTTTTTTATGTAGGTCTATTTCAAAGTATCAGATCAAAATTGCTTTTAAAAATATTTTCATTTTTGGAATGTATACTTTTTGTTGGTTAATTGTGTGACTTTGCCTTACTTAAAGACAACATTCGTTGAGGTGAGCTCTGTAATCTCTGATTACCTATGTTTACAGAAACAGTATGCATGCAGTCAAAACATGGGCAGCGATTTTTTTCCACCTATTGGGAAAGGGTCCAGTACCGGCTCAATTGGAAAAAATAACATCGAAGAAAAACAAGGGAGAATTTTCTCTTATTTATATGCAAATGCAACGTACGAGGGTTGATCCAAAAGTAATATGTCACAACTTTGATAAAATTGCTATATTGACCTAAAACAAATTAATTATACATGATGAAAGATTTATTTATTTCAAATCAGACCTGAAAAATTCAAAGGAATATGATGTATACTTTCCCAAATATCGGATTTTAAGCAATGTGCGTTTATGGTAGTCGCTGCACCTAAATATAACGTCAGTTGACGGATACGCATCGTCATACTTTTAAGCGTTTCCCCATCGTTTCATTAAAAAATATTCGTGATTCGCGAACACTTTCACCAATTCCACTTTCTTTAAGAATTCTTAGTACCATTATACACTCACTCGTTTTCATAATTATAATTAAGCCCTCTGTCAATTTTTTTTTTTTGAAAAGTAGCATAAGGCAACTTTAAAAATTCACATGTCACTCTCTCCGTCTGTGTGTTTTGACAACGTCAGACACAATTGAACTTTTCTGTCCGATCTCCTATCTTTCGGTCTTTTAGTCCTCTGCTGATCATTCAATGATCCATCATCCGCCCCAAAATGCTGAAACCATCTATAAAGAAGTCTTTTATTTACATTCTTTATTCTGTGAGTTTAATTAAATAACGAAACTGTTGCTAGTGATGATTCCCATATTTTGAAGAAAAAATGTATTACAACTTGTCGAGCTGTTTTTTTCCCATTTCGACAAGTACTTTGTTCAATTCAGAAAGTAAAACAAGTGTTTATGATCACAAATACCAATGTCTTATTCAATTTTCAATTAAAGACTAGAAAATGACTTGAATTGTGTCTTGTTAAAAAAAATGAGAGATTTGGTGCTTTTTTAGATGTGTTTTTATTTTTCATTCTGAGAAACAATACACTTAAATTAAAAAGTGACGTTCAGTTGTGACGCGGCGACACCCCCTTTGCAATATGTTTTAAACATCTATAAAATAAATTTAGGTAAACATTATTAGATGAAAAATTCAATGTTTATTGGATTTGTATTTGACTGCATCATTTGGTATATTGTATTTGATAATATGACGCCAAATGTAAACTAGTGCTAATTGTAACGGGGACCGTTACAGATGTTCCCCAAACGCTCCCAAACTCCCTTTTGGTGCCATATTCCCTGTTATCTCTATTAAATTAGAAATACTTTATGGAATTTAGACTTAATCAAGGTCTTCCAAGAAAAATACAAAATATATTTAAATAATAGGCATTGCACGCGTGTTCATGTGCGTAACGACCATATTATCTTGTCTACACTATCTAAAATTTTAATAATATCAAAGCATTTAATCCAAAAGTATTAAAAAATGCACTCATTCGAGTGTATTTTTTATTTTATTCATTTCACGTGCACGCACGTGCAAGCACGTGCATAATGACTACACC
>NW_026927646.1:0-31660 GCF_032062105.1 Saccostrea cuccullata | reverse complement strand
TATTTTTCATTCCCATAAATATTTTTTACAGATATAGTATTTGTGATGATTTTTAGATATGTTATTAAGACTGCATATGTCTACAGTAACGTCAAATATCTTTGTAAAATTTACTTCCGGTCGCGTGATTTTAGTATCATACTATCCCATAGATACTTTTATAAAAAGTGTAATAGAAATGATTTTAGGACATGTTATTCAGACTGAAATGTCTAGAGTTACTTCAAATTTCTTTTCAAAAAATGTACTTCCGGTCACATGATTTCATTAAGTTAACATTACGAGATCTCTTAATCTGCAAGAGATCAAGACACTGAACTTACATGTATAATAAACCATAAAGATTGGGCACCAGATATAGGATAACTTGCGTCTGATGTCACTTCCAGTCGTCATAGAAAGTGATAAAAGAATTAATGAAAATGATTTTTGTAAATGTTATTAAGACTATAATTGTCTAAAGTAACGTCGAGAATCTTGGTAAGTTACACCTACGGTCGTTTGTTTTCTTGAAATCATTTTTAATATTATATGCCTTTTTAACATAGATAAAACCTCATTCATGCAGATAAATAGAGGAGAACGGAAGACCTTCCTTGTTGCTATAGCAACAAGAGTTTCTAGTTAACTTATATATTTATTCTGATAGGGTTTCTTCAGCTTCGTTCTTCAATCATCTAGATTTGAAATTCTCAGTTAAACTTAAGAAACTGGTAACTCGAACAGCTGATGTCATTAAATTGATAAAGGAAAAGTCCCCAGGAAAGTGTGGCATTGCGTATTGTCTTTCAAGGTTAATATTCTATTCCAAACTGGTATTTACTAAAAGAACTTACTACTAATAGATTTATCAACTCAAGAGGGGGTGCATGGCTTTACTGGTATAAACATAAATTCTAACAAAATTTACTCAGAAAAAAATGAGTCTACTAGAAATTGTAAACATTAATATAAGTAATAATAAATTCACCATTAACTTACAAAATAATGATTTTACTAGAAACTGTAAATCTAATTTTAACAACTCGGGTATGAATATTCTGAGAGCGTGGTCTGAGTGGGCTCCAATTTTTAACAAGGATCTGATTTTATAGGAAGGAGTGTGACACGTACAGTAGCTACAGAGCTGAGTAAATCTGGGACCCAGGCTGTATCCTACCACGCAGGTTTCAGTGACAACGACAGAATCTCTATCCAGGAAAAGTGGCTCAGTGGACAGCGATGTAAGGTAAATGATCGGTCTAATACCACCTCTACCTCCCCCCCCCCCCCCCCAAAAAAATATGTTTTTAGACTTCATATTTATATTTCACCTTCCTGATGAAAAGTTTTGGGAACCATTTTTAATTTTACACTATAGAACCATTTATTTTACTCTATTTAAAAAAAAACTTAAAATAAGCAAATTCTAAGAATTGTGGTCTCCTGTTTTCGGTGTCTTTATGAGTCAAGATGTCATTCATTTTTATGGCATATTGTGTCAAATATGTACACCTTATCATCTGTCATTCAGATGTTTATTTATCCAAACACAACAGAATATAATTGAGAGCTCCAAAAATTTTATTCACAATACTATTAAAATATTTTACACATTTGCCTTGAGGGCTCATACAAGACAGCAGATTAAGTCAATATCCCAGCATCAGAACCAAATACTAGTTACATAACTGTAACAGTTGTATACTCCGAATCCTGCAGGCTGAGGGCATCTTGCCTATGTGAACATATGCTTTCTAGCAACTGTATAGCTGAAGGCAAGAAATGCTTGGACAATCTATTATGTATAAAAATGATATTGTATTTGGAAAATAAACAATGATTATATACATAATCAATATTAATCAGTGAAAGTGGGGGACAATTATGTATGTCAGTGTATTCTACTGGTGTCCCAAACTCTATTAAAATAAAGTCAAAACTGTAGGAATTGTTTACACACAGACAATCACATGAACTATAAATTAAATATAACTGCATTTCAAAGAGCCAATGTTGAAGGTATTTACATGCCTATCTAGACCAGGAAGTATAAACACCTGACAGGTAGATAAAGCAGGTGTGTCACGTGATTAGAGTGAATCGAGACTGCACTTGGAGATTGATCAACAGGACGGCCGCGATTACTGAAGTCTGGTAAGGAATTTAAAAGTTTTCAGAGTGTATGATTCTAAAAGTATTTAAAAATTCAGTATTACAATCTTTTACTTAGGGAAAAAAAATTTCCTTCCCACATTGAATCAATGAACCTTGTATGTTATATGATTTTTCTATGGACATGCTTATCTGCAAAGATTGTTTGTTTTCTGTATGTCGGAGTCCATGAAAATGCATGTTGCCTTCAAATTTATTGATTAATGTGTAATTCTTAATATATTGAATTGTTTATGCTTCAGTTACAAAATACCATGGATCCCCGTACCAGTGCCCAGGATGTGATACGATGTGATCTTTGTGAGACCGCTGTGGTACAAATGCACTGTGATACATGTTTTGTCAACCTATGTAAGGCCTGTGTGGGAGAGCACATCTCAACAGGTGAAACCAAAGATCACAAGGTCGTCAAATTTCAGGACAGAAAATCCACTCCCATTTACCCTAGATGCCCATCTCATGCCAAAGAACGATGTGAAATGTACTGTAAACAATGTGACATTCCTGTCTGCATCAGCTGCCTTGCAGCAAAACAACATTTACGTCATGAATTATCTAAAGTTTTGCAAATTGTGGATGACAAAAAAGACATAATTAGGAAGGAAAGAAATGAATTAAATGAGACAATTTATCCCACCTACCAGGACATTGCCTCTGATGTACAAAACAGAATGAGTCAGTTAGAAAAGGAATATGGGGATCTCTCAACAGCCATAACAATACATGGAGAGGACTGGCACAGAGAAATTGACAGACTTGTCAAGAAACTTAAAGCTGAGATTGATGAGATGAAAAACACACAGATTCAAACTCTACAGAAACATCTGGAAGAAATAAACAAAAAAATGTCTGACATCAAGAAAGAAATTGATTCCATGGAAATTGCAATAGAAACCAATGACTTGTCAAAACTATTTAGAGTCACGTCCAATGTACACACATACAGAAATCTTCCACACAAAATCATTCCATTGTTACCCAAATTCGTTCCAGGAAAAATTCATCAAGAAGAACTTAATAAACTGTTTGGAGCCCTATCACCAAGTTCTTTATCATCAGATAAACATGGCTACAGCATGACGACAACACAGAAATCACCAGAAACTGGATCCTCTCCTCCAGTCAAACAGCTGCTTGATGAACCACAGACTGTCACCACCATAGACACTAGTAATCAGTATGGACTATACAATGTGGCCTGTCTGAGTGATGAAAAAATCTGGACAAGTGGAGGTGACAACACCATGAAACTCTTCAGCATCAATCAAGGATCACTACTCAAGTCAATCATAACCAAGTCAGGGAACGAACCATGTGACATAGCAGTGACAAAACGTGGGGATCTAGTTTATACTGATTACAGATATAGAACTGTGAACATTGTGAAGAAAGAGAAGATAGAGGAGGTGATTAGACTACAGAACTGGATACCTAAAGGTGTCTGTAGTACCTCCTCTGGTGACCTCCTGGTTATCATGTATAATAATGATAACAAACAAACAAAAGTTGTCCGTTACTCTGGGTCCACAGAGAAACAAACCATTCAGTTTGATGATAAAGATAAACCTCTTTATTCTCTTGATAGTTATAAAAAGTATATAACTGAGAACAAGAATCTTGATATATGTGTGTCTAACTGGGGAGCTAAAGCAGTAGTGGTGGTCAATCAGGCCGGGAAACTGAGATTCAGGTACACTGGACATACTCCTGCTCCAAAGAACAAACCATTTGATCCACAAGGAATCACCACAGACAGTCAGAGTCACATCCTTACAGCTGATGATAACAATCACTGTGTCCACATCATAGACCAGGATGGACAGTTCCTCTGTTACATACACTGTGGATTGAGTTTTCCCTGGGGACTGTGTACGGATACAAATGACAATCTGTTTGTTACTCAAGAGAGAAACAAACAAGTGAAGAAAATCAAATATCTGCAGTGAAATCTATGACCATTATAACAATAGAACATGACAATGATTTATTTCTAAAACGTCATAATATATCACTCTTATTATAACTATTTCTCACAGAAGGAACAGATGAATGTAAAGGAGCGGAGAGGTGAAGTTCTGTAATGCTCTTAGATTAAAAGCTCAGCTGAGTTATCATTGTAGAACTCAAAAGAAAAATGATTAACTTGTGTTCTTTTAATATAACAAATGAATAAATCTTCCTTTACAGTATGCACTGAATTCTTATTTTCACCATTTCCATGATAGTATGAATTTTGAAATTTAGATTAGATGTGTCTTTGTGACATGCAAGTTTCAATTGTATAAAAGTCTAAAAAGTGAATATAACAATGGATGGAATTCTACATAAACAAAATATCATATTATTACTTTTGTTTTCTAAAATAAGTCATCAATTCCGCAACATACTTAACGAGGCCGAGTCTAATTTGAGTGCACATGACTTTGCGCAGCTTTTTAGTTTCATGTAGTCATTTGTGCGACAATACACCTTTGCTAAATATTTTGATTTTAATCAAAAATTAACATTATCTGTAACCTCTACTTGGTCTGAATATGTTATTTTACGACAATAATTAGAGAAAAAACCCCGCTGAAATGGCTCTAACGACGTCACCATTTTCGGATTTTGTAAGCAATGCATGGCGCTGAAGAATCACGCATGGCTCGCTTGTATGTTGTAAGACGTCCATGCATATTATACTAAAAACTGATGTCAGTACATCCTAAGAAACATGTAAACAATCTAAACATTGCTAATTTTTACCAAAAAATCATATGCGCCGATAATTCATCTGCACTGATATGTATTTATTCCATAATATGGCAAATTTAGAGGTGTTGGGCTTTGAAAAAATAAACTTGGTAATTTATTCCTAGACCAACATAGATGATGAACTTTTTTGAAATTTTGCTACTTGGTGACTTTTTATGATAACTTTCATCTACTTGAATGAAAGAGAAATATCTAGTGCAGAAATACTAAAAATTTGGGGAAAATTTGATACTATTAATTTGGCGTTTTTCCAACAGATTCCCATAGGGTCCAAAAGTAAAATTTGACAACTTTTGAGATGGTCGCCTTAGAAATCGGGATGGTATACATTGGATATGTTAATCTTAAAACAATAAATAAATATCACAGTAAAAATTAATTATATAAAAAAATTATCAAAATCCCTAGGCCAGAAATAATTAGACTCGGCCTCGTTGAGCAGCATGAAAGAGTACTTCTTAGTAATCACTTCCAAGCACTTAGTAATAAACGTTTCTCTCCAAAAGGTAAATGTCTATGTTAGGGATGTCAGAATATTTATTTTCTTTAGTTGAATATTTGATTGAATTATTTAAACGATAGTTGAATATTTGGAACATTTTCTGATTTTTTTTTCAAACTCCACTGGTACATGACATATTTATAACTGAAAAACCCCTTGGCCTCAATCTAAAAAGTAACATTAAAAAAATCATAATTATATAGTCATCTATAGCCCGTGTGGCACAGTGGTTAGAGCTAGCGCTTCTTCCCAAGAGTGGCAAGGTTAGAAGTTGATCCTCACGTCGTGGTTTGAATCCCACTATGGTACTTCGAGACTGGTCCTTCGGATGAGACTGTATAAATCGAGGTCCCGTGTCGCAGTATGTGCAATGCTGGCACGTAAAACATCCTTTCCTGCTCAATTGCCCCGAATACAGAGTGTAGGAAAAAAATTGCAACCGTCCACTTGCTAGTGGTGGCGTCTCAATATAAGTGAAAATTTCTCAAGAGGGACGTTAAACAACATACAAACAAAGAAAATATAGTCATCTTTAAGTTGGTCCTCCTATATATAAGTTATTTTTTAGCTCAGCTGAGCTGAAGGTTCAAGTGAGCTTTTCTCATCAAAATTTTATCCGTTGTCTGTCGTCGTGGTTTGTCGGAAACTTTTCACATTTTCAGCTTCTTCTCAAACACTGGGAGAATTTCAACCAAACTTACAGCAAAATATTTTTGTGTGAAGGGAATTCAGGTTTGTTCAAATAAAGGGCAAATCCTTCTTCCATGGGGAGATTATTATGAATTCATGAAAATTAATGGCATCTTTTTAAAACCTTTCCTCAAGAAACACTAAGTCAGAAAAGTTAAAACTTATGTGGAAGTATCCTGGGGTAGTGCAGATTTTAAATTGTTCAAATCATGACTCCTTGTGTAGGGCAGAGCCAAAATAGGTATTACAAGGGGGGGGGGGGGGGCTGGTGAAGTATTTAATTGTTAAACCATTCAGCTGAAAGTAGAATAGTCAACTATTTGTTGATATCTAAAAAATAATAAAATATATTTTATTAATTTGGACAATTTGTTTCCAACCAAAGCACCTAGACTCTATATGTATTTTCAGGTTATATGTGCCACCATTGCCTTTGGAATGGGGATTGACAAACCTGATGTCAGATTTGTTATTCATTACTCCTTACCGAAGTCAGTGGAGGGATTTTAGCAGGAGGCTGGGCGAGCCGGGAGGGACGGACTACTAGCCCACTGTATAATGTACTACACGTACCAGGACGTCAAAAGACTAAGGAGAATTATAGAGAGTAAGTAGGGGGTCTGTTATAATGTACTACACGTACCAGGACGTCAAAAGATTGAGGAGGATTATAGAGAGTAAGTAGAGGGTGTGTTATAATGTACTACATGTACCAGGACGTCAAAAGACTGAGGAGGATTATAGAGAGTAAGTAGGGGGGTCTGTTAGAATGTACTACACGTAACAGGACGTCAAAAGACTGAGGAGGATTATAGGGAGTAAGTAGGGGGGGGGGGTCTGTGGAAAAATGATATTCTTTATACATGTATGAGGGTCTTTATATAAACTGTACATATTGGAAACATGTTTAATTTTATTCAAAATCAAACAACCACAATTTTGACTTTAAATCTTAAATGTTGAGTATGTTTTGTTTTTTTCACAGTGGATCAGGCAGCCACATTTGATTCCAAAAGAGTTCATATAGACAACCTCTTCAGGATGGTACAGTACTGTGAGAACGTGGCAGACTGTCGACGATCACAGCTGCTTAATTACTTTGGAGAGAGAGACTTTAATAGAGAGGAGTGTAGGAATTTCCGTGGAGCCATTTGTGACAACTGTGTGTCTAAGGTTATTTTTATTTTTTGTTATGCCCCCCTTCGAAGAAGGGAGGGCATATTGCTTTGCTCTTATCTGTCGGTCGGTCTGTCGGTCCATTAGTTTCCGTTTATTTTCTTCACAACCGTTGCAAAATACTGAAATAAAATTTGGTTTACAGGTTCATCAGGTAAATATCTAGGTCAAATTCTTTTTTGGATACGATCGCACCATTTTGACAGAGCTATGCCCCTTGGACTTAAAAGAAAAATTCCACTGTTCATTTTCTTCACAGAAGTTGCACATATTGAAATGAAATTTGGTATACAGATTTATGAGCAGAATATCTAGGTCAAGTTCTGTTTTGTGTACGATCGCACCATTTTGTTAGAGTTATGCCACTTGGACTTTGAAAAATTCCACTTATTTGCAGTTTTTATTCATTTCTTTGCAGAGGTTACACATATTCAAATGAAATTTAGTATACAGATATATCAGATAAATATCTAGGTCAAGTTCTGTTTTGGGTACGATTGCACCCTTTTTGCTAGAGTTATGCCCCTTCAACTTAGAAAAATTCCACTTATTTGCAGTTTCCGTTCATTTTCTTTGCAGAGGTTGCACATATTGAAATGAAATTTAGTATACAGATTTTTCAGCTGAATATCAAGGTCAAGTTATGTTTTGAGTAGGATGGCAAATTTAGACTGAGCTATGCCCTTTTGGACTTAGAAAAATCCAATTTGGGGGGAGGGGGGCATAAGTGTTTTACAAACATTTCTTGTTTTTGTTTGGATTTTTAGCTCTTCTGAGCCAAAGGCTCAAAGAGCTTATGCTATGGCCATTTGTGCGGTGTGCGTAACCTTTTTAGAATATGGGCCATTACTCAAGAACCCCTTGGCCAATCAGTGTCAAATTTGTCACAGGGTATCCTTGGCCCAAGGGCTACCTTTTATTCTAAAATAAGGGTTGGGACCCTTAAACAAGGGGAGATAATCAGGAAAACAAAGCCAAAAGTACTGGTTGTTAAAAAAATCTTTTTCTCCATAACCACCAGGCAGATTTTCATCAAACATACAGACAAGGATAAGGATATGTCAAAGATTAAAATTTGCAAGGGGAATTACCGTAGGGCAAAGGGCGTGGTCTCAAGGTCACTTCAAGTTGACCTAAATTTAGAATTAATAAAAACGTTGATATATTCCTTACTATAAGGACAAGGATCATCAAATTTTGTAAGTTGATGCATCTTAGAACTTCACATCATATCAAATCAAAAGTAGGTCACGGTGACCTACTTTTAAAATTTTACAGGCATTTGTTTTCAAATTGAATTGAAAGCATATTTTGGACACTTTAAGGCCTATGATCATCAAACTTTGTCAGTTGATGCATCTTGGGTCATCAAACAACGTCAACTTAAAAGTAGGTCACCGTGACCTACTTTTTGAACTTTATGACTGAACCTTTAGAAAACATTTAATCCAATTATTTCAGACATTGAGAGGTTTAGAATCATCAAATCTTGTAAGTTGATGCATCTTGGGACATTGAAACATATTTATAAAAATGTAGGTCACTGTGACCTACTTTTAGAAATTTGCAGGTATTTGTTTTCAATTTGTTTAAAAGGCATATTTTGATTACCTCCAGACCTACAATCATTAAACTTTGTCAGTAGATGCATCTTGGTACTTCAAAAAAATTCAACCAAAATGTAGGTCACGATGACCTACTTTCGACATTTTATGGCTAAATTTAAGTATCTCAGGTATTTATTGGCTTAGAATCATAAAACTTTGTGAGTTGATGCATCTTGGGTTTTCGGAGAGTGACGACGAAAAAGTAAATCACGGTGACCTACTTTTGACATTTTATGGATATATTTAAGTATCTCCAGTATTTATTAGCTTAGAATCATCAAACTTTATCATTTGATGCATCTTGGGTTTCCGGAGATTGCCGTCCAAAAAGTAGGTCACAGTGACCTACTTTTGACATTTATGGCTTTATTTAAGTATCTCTGGTATTTATTGGTTTAGAATCATCAAACTTTGTTAGTTGATACATCTTGGTTTTTCAGACATTGTCGACCAAAAAGTAGGTCACGTTGACCTACTTTTGAATATCTCAGGCACTTACTGATTTAGAATCAGCAAACTTTGTCAGTTGATGCATATTGGGTTTCGGAGAATGACACCCAAAAAGTAGGTCACGGTGACCAACTTTTGACATTTTATGGTTTTATTTAAGTATCTCTGGTATTAATTGGTTTAGAATCATCAAACTTTATGAGTTGATACATCTTGGGTTTTCAGACAATGTCGATCAAAAAGTAGGTCACGTTGACCTACTTTTGAATATCTCAGGCACTTATTGATTTAGAATCAGCAAACTTTGTCAGTTGATGCATCTTGGGTTTCGGAGAATGACACCCAAAAAGTAGGTCACGGTGACCAACTTTTGACATTTTATGGTTTTTTTAAAGTATCTCTGGTATTTATTGGTTCAGAATCATCAAACTTTATGAGTTGATGCATCTTGGGTTTTCAGACAATGTCGACCAAAAAGTAGGTCATGGTGACCTACTTTTGAATATCGCAGGTACTTGTTGGTTTAGAATCATCAAACTTTGTCAGTTGATGTATCTTGAGTTTTCAAAAATTGTCTACTAAAAATTAGGTCACAGTGACCTACTTTTGACATTTTATGGCTTTATTTAAGTATCTCGAGTACTTATCGACTTAAAATCATCAAACTTTGTCAGAACTTTGATACAATGTAACTTTGACACATTGGGTTTTCTGAGAATGTAGACAAAAAAGTAGGTCACAGTGACCTACTTTTAAATATATCAAATACTTATTCGCTTAGAATCTTCAATCTTTGTCTATTAATGCATCTCGAGTCCTCAGAAAACTTCAAACTTAAGGTAGGTCACTGTGACCTACTTGTGTTTTTTTTTTGTTTAGCTTTATTAGCTCTTCTGAGCCAAAGGCTCAAAGAGCTAATGCTATGGCCATTTGTGCGGTGTGCAGTGTGCGTTAACTCTTTAGAAAATGGGCCATAACTCAAGAACCCCTTGGCCAATCAATGTCAAATTTGTCACAGGGTATCCTTGGCCCAAGGGCTACCCTTTATACTAGAATAAGGGTTGGGACCCTTAAACAAGGGGAGATAATCAGGATAACAAAACCAAAAGTACTGGTTGCTAAAAAACTTCTCCATAACCACCAGGCAGATTTTCACCAAACTTACATACAAGGATCAGGATATGTTTAAGATTAAAAATTGTTCAAGGCATGACCCTGGGGCAAAGGGCGTGGTCTCAAGGTCACTTTAAAATTGACCTAAATTTACAAATAATAAAAACGTTTATATTTTGCTTACTATTAGGACTAGGATCATCAAATCTGGTAAGTTGATGCATATCAGGACTTCACATCATGTGAACTCAAAAGTAGGTCACGATGACCTACTTTTTAAATTTTGTAAGGATTTGTGTTCAAATTGATTTGAAGGCATATTTTGGACACTTTAAGGCCTATGATCATCAAACTATGTCAGTTGATGCATCTTGGATCCGTAAACAATGTCAGCTTAAAAGTAGGTCACCGTGACCTACGTTTTGAACTTTATGACTAATTCTTTTTAAAACATTTAATCCAATTATTTCAGACACTGAGAGGTTTAGAATCATCAAATCTTGTAAATTGATGCATCTTGGGACCTTAAAACATATTTATGAAAAAGTAGGTCACTGTGACCTACTTTTTGAATTTTGAAGACATATGTTTTCAAATTGTTTAAAAGGCATATTTTGATTACCTTCAGACCTAGGATCATAACTTGGTCAGCAGATGCATCTTGTGACTTTGAAAAATGTCGACCAAAATATAGGTCAGGATGACCTAGTTTCAACATTTTATGGCTATATTTTAGTATCTTAGGTATTTATTGGCTTAGAATCATCAAACTTTGTGAGTTGATGCATCTTGGGTTTTCGGAGAGTAACGAACAAAAAGTAGGTCACGGTGACCTACTTTTGACAATTAATGGCTTTATTTAAATATCTACGGTACTTATTGGCTTAGAATCATCCAACTTTGTAAGTTGATGTATCTTGGGTTTTCGGAGAATGATGTCTAAAAAGTAGGTCACTGTGACCTACTTTCAACATTTTATGCTATATTTTAGTATCTATTTATTGACTTAGAATCATCAAACATTTTGAGTTGATGCGTCTTGGGTTTTCGGAGAGTAACGACCAAAAAGTAGGTCACAGTGACCTACTTTTATCATTTTATGGCTTTATTTAAGTATCTACAGTACTTATTGGCTTAGAATCATCAAACTTTGTAAGTTGATGCATCTTGGGTTTTCAGAGAATGATGTCCAAAAAGTAGGTCACGATGACCTTATTTTTGACATTTTATGACTTTATTTAAGTATCTACGGTACTAACTGGTTGAAAATCACTAAACTTTGTTTGTTGATGCATCTTTGGTTTTTAGAGAATGTCGACCAAAAAGTATTTCAGGGTGACCTACTTTTGAATATCTCAAGGACTAATTGGCTTAGAATCATCAAACTTTGTCAGTTGATGTATCTTGGGTTTTCAAAGAATGTAGACAGAAAAGTAGGTCACGGTGACCTACTTTTAAATATCTCAAATACTTCTTGTCTTAGAATCTTCAATCTTTGTTTATTAATGCATCTTAAGTCCTCAGAAAACTTTAATCTTAATACAGGTCACTGAGATGTACTGATGTTTTTTTATAGCTTTATTATTAAAAATATTTTCAGTCCTAATTGGCTAAGAATCATCAAACCTTGTCAGTTGATGCAACTTGGGTCTTGGGGTTAGAGGCTTCAAATAGAAGTGAGAGATTGTACAATTTATCAGAAGAGCGATTCAAGGCCCTTGGGCCTCTTGTTAAAATATCTTCAGTCCTAATTGGCTGAGAATCATCAAACTTTGTCAGTGGATGTTGGGTCTTACAATAATTAGGGTTAGAGGCTTTAAATAGAAATGATAGATTGTACAATTTATCAGAAGAGCGATTCAAGGCCCTTGGGCCTCTTGTTGTATACCCGCTACATGTGTAATAGTTTATGTTAGTGTAAGCGTTGGTTCTTAGTAGAACTGGCTCCACTTGAGAACAGTACCTGATATAACAGCAGAATTCTCAAAATTGACAATATAATGTTTACTTTTATCTGAATTTTTACTCAACATTTCACAGTGCTTCATTTCATTCATTAATAGTTTTTCTGATATTTAAAAATGATATAATTTTTTTTTTTTGGGGGGGGGGGGGGTTGCATCTACAGTTTTGGATGATTGATTAATTAATTTCTTATAATTTAAGGAATCCTTCCAACTCCGTGATGTCACAGATGATGTCAAGGAGATTGTGAAATGTGTGAAGGATCTGACCGTCAATGGAAGACGGGGAAACGACTACACCCTTATCTACTTTGTGGATATATTTAGAGGTAAAGAATAATTACGGAGAATCCTTCTCGGGGATCATTTGTAGTCACTGTGGAAACCATTGTAGTGGAACCTCACTAATCTAGACACTTGTGTTATGAGGAAATTGTCTGGATTAATAAAATATCTTGATTAATAAGTCACATATGTGTTTGAATCGTTTGAATTCTGCTACCTACAAATTTTGTCTGGAAAGCTAAGTTTCTGGATAACCGAGATTCCTTTTTTTCAACTGTATGTGACTTATTTCTAGTATTACTTAAGATAGCAAAGTGTTGTCAACATTACATTCAGTTAATTTTACAGTAAAACTCCAAACCAACTTCACCACTGTTTAATCCAAATTCACACATAATTATTATGTTTTTATGCCCCGCCATGAATATGGCCGGGGCATATAGGGTTTGTCATGTCCGTCTTCCGTCCTTCGGTCCTTCCGTCTTCCGTCACACTTTGCGTTTAGCTCTGTTCAAAGCTAAGTTTCAAAGAAACTATCCAAGATATTTTCATCAAACTTCATTTGCTGATAGATATCGATGAGAGCTATGCAACTGCATCAACATTTTTTACCCTGACCTTTCCTTTGACCTTGACCTCACTTTTCTTAAATTAGTGTTTAGCTCAGTTTTAAACATACCATTCAAGATGTTGTTATCAAACTTCACATGTTGATACAAACTTGCACGGATGATTCATCTAGGGATGAACACTACCAGACTTGCTTCGGATGCTGGATCTGACCTACATTTTCCAGATAAGTGACCAGGTTAAAGTTTTTAGAGAGGTCCTTTTCCAAGGAACTATGTCCTACCCAAACCAAACTTTCACGGACGATGCATCTAGGGATGAACACTACCAGACTTGCTTCGGATGCTGGATCTGACCTACATTTTCCAGATAAGTGACCAGGTTAAAGTTTTTGGAGAGGTCCTTTTCCAAGGAACTATAAGTCCTACCCAAACCAAACTTTCACGGACGATGCATCTAGGGATGAACACTACCAGACTTGCTTCGGATGCTGGATCTGACCTACATTTTCTTGATGAGTGACCAGGTTAAAGTTTTTGGAGCAGGTCCATTCCTAAGGAACTATAAGCCCTACCCAAACCAAACTCGCATTGATGATGCATATAGAGATGGACACTACCAGACTTGCTTCAGATGCTGGATCTGACCTAAATTTTCATTTCCAAGTAACTATAAGCCCTGCCTGAACCAAACTTGCATGGATGATGCATCTAGGGATGGACACTACCAGACTTGCTTCGGATGCTGGATCTGACCTATATTTTCATTCCCAAGTAACTATAAGTCATACCTGAACCAAACTTGCATTGATGATGCATCTAGGGATGGAAACTACCAGACTTGCTTCGGATGTTGGATCTGACCTACATTTTCATTCCCTAGTAACTATAAGCCCTACCTGAACCAAACTTGCATGGATGATGCATCTAGGGATGGACACTACCAGACTTGCTTCGGATGCTGGATCTGACCTATATTTTCATTCCCAAGTAACTTTAAGCCCTACCTAAACCAAACTTGCATTGATGATGCAGCTAGGGATGGACACTACCAGACTTGCTTCGGATGTTGGATCTGACCTATATTTTCATTGCCAAGTAACTATAAACCCTACCTGAACCAAACTTGCATGGATGATGCATCTAGGGATGGACTCTACCAGACATGCTTTGGATGCTGGATCTGACCTATATTTTTATTCCCTAGTAACTCTAACCCCTACCTGAACCAAACTGATCAAATGTTATACACATACGAATTTTCGTGTTGCTTTACTAATATATCCTTGGCGGGGCATTCATGTCCTATGGACATATTTCTAGCTTATTTTAATAGATTTGTCACCAATATTTGCATTAGTTAAGTGCATATTATACTTTATAATAATAATGCAAACCAAATTTACATTTTAAGGAGCTAAAACTGGTAAAATTTCTGATGCTGGGCATGACAGGATACCCCTTCATGATCGTGGTAAAAATTACAGCAGGGCTGATCCTGAAAGACTGCTGAGAAAATTGGTTATTGACGCCATTTTACACGAGGATCTAAAAATTACTGCGGCAGACACCACAGCTTGTTATATCAGGCTTGGACCTAAAGCCAATGATGTGATGATGGGAAAACGCAAGGTAAAACTCTTAATAGTACATGTATTATGTATAGAGGAATATATCGTCTTATTAAAAAAAATCTACGTTAAAGTGATTTCATATATGGAATGCAGATATTCTAGAAAATGTACATACAGGTATATAGATGCTTTGATTTTTCTACCCTAATTATCTCAAATCATTGGACATCTAAAAGATTTTTATACCCACCGCAAACAAAGTTTGGGGGGGGGTATATAAGAATCATCTTGTCCGTCCCTCTAGCTTTCTGTCCATCTGTCTGTGCAAAAATGTCCGGTCCATATCTTTCTTACAGAGGAACATTAGAATCTACTACTCCTCACAAAGATTGATCATGACCTAAGGGTGTGTCATGACCTTGATTCAAGGTCATTTGGGGAAGTTCAATGTCACTAGAAGAAAAATTTCATAATTCCTGTCCGGTTCATATCTTTCTTATGGATAACTTGGTAGGTTTTCATTTCACACAAAGATTGCCCATGACCTAAGGGTGTGTCATGACCTTGACCCAAGGTCCTTTTGGGAAGTTCAAGGTCACTGGAAGACAAATTTCATAATTTGTGTTTGATCCATATCTTTTTTTATATGGATAACCTTGGTAAGTTCCCATTTCGCACAAAGATTCCTCATGACTTAAAGGTTGACCCAAGATCATCTGTGCAAGTTCAAGGTCACTGAAAGAAAAATTGTATAATTTATGTTTGGTACAGATCTTTTTATGGAAAAACTTGAATTTACTATTTCACACAAACATTGCTTCTAACCTGAGGTTGTGTCATGACTTTGTACCAAAGTCGTTTATGCAAGTTCAAGGTCACTGACAGAAAAAGTTAATAATTTGTGTCTGGTCTGTATATTTAGTCTTTTATCTTATTAGGCTGCGCCTTCGTTTCATTTATAAAACAAGAGGCCCACGGGCCTTATAGGTAACCTGAGTATCATGCAACAACTTTCAAACAATGGAATTTGGTTTGAGTTTTAAAACCAGAGGCCATGAAATTCACAATTTTGAAAGAGGCACCGATGCTTATCATAATGATTACACTTAGAATGCTCACTCTAGTTACTTTATACCCAGAGGTAGATCAGAGAAACAAAGAGAAAATGCATTTCCACTTTGTAATCAGTTGTGCACCAGACACCACAGGAACCACATATTTAAAAATTTTGGAAATTTTATCATAAATTTTATTTCATCATGAATGATTTATTAATATCAAAGAGCAGATTTCAAAGCATTAATTTATTTGCAGACTATGTATCCCCCCCCAACACCCCTGACCCAGGGTGCATGAAATTAACCATTTTGCTAGATGCACCTTTCTTCATCATAAATATATATATACTTAGATCATTGGCATAATACCCAGGAGCAATGGAAAAAAAATTCCAAAGAATACATGCATTTTCACTATATAATCATTAGAGGCATTTAGAGCCCCGCCCTAACACCAGAACACCTGACCCAGGGGACATGAAATTGACAAATTTGGAAGAGGCATCCTTCCTAACTATATTCTTAGTTATTTCGTTTAATACTTAGGAGCAAAGAAGAAGATTTTTAAAGAATGAATGTATTTTCTTTATATAATCAACCCAACCACCCCTTTCACCAAAACCCCTGACCCAGGGGCCATCCAATACATAAATATGTTTGAGGCACTCTTGTTAATAATAGCTACTGATTAGATTAATTTATTTAATACCCAGGAGCAGAGGAGAATGATTTTTGAAGGAATTAATGCATTTTCACTATATAATCAATAGGGCCCCGCCCTAACACCACAACCCACAACCCAGGGGTCATAAAATTCACAATTTTGGAAGAAGCACTCTTGCTCATCATAACTATATATTCTTAGTTAGTTTGTTGAATACCCAGGAGAAAAGAAGAAGATGTTTTACATTTGTTTAAAGAATTAATGTATTTTCACTAATAACACCAGAACCCCTGACCCAGGGGCCATGAAATTCACAATTTCTGAAGAGGTACTCTTTGTCATCATAACCATGCACATGTACTTGGTTATTTTGTTTAATGCCCAGGAGCAGAGGAGAAGATTTTCAAAGAATTAATGTATTTTTACTACATAATCAATAGAGCCCCACCTTGACACCAGAACCCCTGATCCCGGGGTCATGAAATTCACAATTTTAGAAGAGGCACTCTTGGTCATCATAATTATGTATTTGGTTAGTTAAATTAATACCAAGGAGCAGTGGAGAAGATTTTCAAAGAAATAATGAACGTTTACTTTATGATCTATATAACCCCACCCTGAGACCAGAACCCCTGACCCAGGGGCCATGAATTTCACAATTTTGGTAGAGGACTTAATGCTGATTACAATCATGCCAACAGTTTGACTGCTAGATGTCCAGGAGTAAAGAAGAAGATTTTTAAAGATTGCACTAATTTTAGTGGTTTTGGCCCACACCCCTCAGGCCCCAGGGAGCAGGGACCATGAAATTCACAATTTTTGTTCCCTTTCACCAATAGATGCTGTATTCCAAATTTGGTTGAAATTGGCTCAGTGGTTCCAGAGAAGAAGCTAAAAATGTTCAAAAGTTTACGAACGACGTACGACGCACGACACACGACGACAGACAAAACAGATAGCAGTAGGTCACCTGAGTTTACTCAGGTGGCCTAAAAATATAATGAGCAATTACATTTGCACTAAAATGTTTAAGCATTTCTCTCTTTTCTTAGATCCATAAAATATTCATGATTAAGCGCCTTTAAAAAAAACCCAGCGGGGGTATTTTGTCCTGTTTGGACAGTTCTAGTTCTCTTTCCTATCAAGTTCAAAAAAAGAGGTTTCACTGTTATTGTATTGCGAGCAACATGTTAAATTAATTAATTATTAACAAAAGCGTAGATGCATTTACACCCTTTATGTTTTCTTTCTGCAAATTGATAAATTCTAATTTACAGGTAGAGTTACAGGTACAGGGCAGTAGGAAGAGAACTGAAGTGGCTAAGATTGGTAAAGAACCCATCAGTAAACGAGAGAATGTGATCGAAGAATGTCTCAACGAACTGCTAGAAATGGCAAAGACAATCGGTAAGGTTGACTGTCAGTGGTACATCTAAATTAATTTTTTTGTACTTTCCCTTTTCCATTATGTTGAATAAGATTAAGCATAAAGATCTTGATTTTTTACAGCTGCTGAGCATGGCCTACGTAACTACGCAACTGTATTCCCAATTTTAACCCTGCGACAGTTCGCAGAAAAGACTCCACTCACTGTAGATGAGATGACGGCAAGTATCGATGGTTTGCCGAAAGCCAAAGTCAACAAATATGGAGCTGAGAGATTCCTTGAAATCACCAAGAATTATCATCTAATCCTCTCGAGTAAGTCAATCACGCTAATCTGCATATTCCAAGTTGTGAAATAGATTTAAAATTGTGTTTTAAGTTTTGAATTGAATGTGCTTCTTTGTAAGATTTTAAAATATTTCAAAAGAAAGACAGCATTGTAAAGTGAAAATCTAATTAAATTGTTTTATTGATGTTTCCTTTTAGTTTGACTGAACTTCTATATTCTTTAAATGATCTCCATTAATCTTACTGAGTTTGCTTTATCTCCCTTTTATAACTTTATTGATCTCCATTTATATTTGATTTTTTCTTGTATGATGTCATTGATCTTCCTTTGTATATTAGATTGATCTCCCTTTGTACATTATATTGATCTCCCTTTGTGTATTAGATTGATCTCCCTTTGTACTCTATGATTGATCTCCCTTTGTATGCTATGAACGATCTCCCTTTGTACTCTTTGATTGATTTCCCTGTATTTCTTTTCATTGATCTTCTTTTGATTTGATATCCCTTTGTACATTTGATTAATCTCCCTTTGTATATTAGATTGATCTCCCTTTGTATATTTGATTGATCTCTCAATGTAGATTTACAACAAGAGGAGGAGGAGGTGGAATCCGATGTTCCGGAATGGGAGTCTCCCTACTTTGTTGACGAGTCAGCAGGTTCATCAAACACGGGCAGAAAGAGGGGGGCCTACAAAAAGGTACTTCTAAAGCAACATGCATATGACGTCAGAGCCCTAGACGCACCAAATGTCACGTGCTGTTTGAGAAGCCCGATCTAAAGAAAACTGAATAAGTATCTGCGCTAGCAATAACGGTCGCACCGTCAACATATTATAGATTTTAAAATGAACACTAACTGTATTTTTAATATTTTTTTTATTTACAATGAATTGACTATTATTTTGCAGTGGATTTTCTGACAAAGGGAGCAAATTTTCAGCATACAAATTCTCCAGAGGGTCATCAAAGAAGGTCCCAAGTGCTGGAAAAAACCAGAGGGGTGGATCAAGCAGTTCTAGAGGTGGCTCCATTAGTTCCAGGGGTGGCTCCATTAGTTCCAGGGGTGGCTTAGGATTTATGCCAGTCCCACAACCTAAGCGGTCATTTCTGGGTGGTGGGGCTGGTACTTACTTTTAAATATGAATGAAATAAACATTTATATCTGTAATTTGGTATGAATTAAATTGTTAATAAAGCCATTTATTAATCACTAATTTGAGTTCTTTCTTGTTTGGGTTTTTTCCTGACTTTAATTGAGAATTTGAAACTTGAACAGTTCTTTGAGAGATTTGTATGTAGCCAAATACCGTTAGGTTCTCTAAATGAAATATATAGAGAAAAAACATTAATCATGTTCAAAAGTCCGTTAAAACTAAACAAATCAGGAGCAGATGAGACATAAATAAAAGGTTGGATGAAGTGCCCAAGCATATTCTGTAAACCTGGAACACCTGCCTTGTGTTCCTTTTCATGATTGAGTGAGGCATGTCATGTGGTGGGATTTGTTTTTGGTCAAACTCGATGTCAACTTCTTGTTTATCCGTGCGTCTGTCCCTACCATACATACCAAATTTTCGTCACAGTTTTCTCAGCAACCACTCATCGCAAGGGCTTGTAGTTTTAGCACTTTCTTTGCTGAGGCGTTCCATGAGGAGTGAATCATTATTAGCTCACCTGAGCCGAAGGCGCAAGTGAGCTTTTCTGATCACATTTTGTCTGGCGTTCGTCTGTCCGTTCTGGACCCAGTAGGTCCTTCTCTTTCAAGAAAACCACTCCCTATGGTTTTAATTCCCCAATACCCTGTGGAGACAGCTTCTTTGAGGAGGATGCTAAATTGACTCAAACACATCACATTTTTATCAGCTCATTCAACAAGAAATCTCCCACTTCTTCTTTCAAAGAGCCACCTGTGATGAATTTCAACCAATCAGCCGCTTCCTCATTTATGAACCAATCAGATACATCATATTTAAACCAATCAGCATCTACCTCTCATTTCAACCAATCAAATGATAGAGGACACTCATTTGGTACTTCACACAACCAATCAGTAGCTGGGAACTCTATAATTACCATTGAAGCAGTGTCAACCACAGACTTTAGCTTTGACTATAAACTAAATAATGACAGTGGTTTGATACAGACACAGCCAGCTAGACAGGACAAACCGTCCACCAGTGTTCCAGATTCCGAAGATGAGGCTGATTTGATCGATCAGTTTCCTGAGGAACTGTTTGCCCCTGACGACTTTGACTCGTAGTTTACAGAGAATGTGCAGTCCGACTCTTTACCACAGATTTCTGTGACGGCTAGACGACAGAGCACCAATCAGAGCTTTGGTAAGTAGGCTTTACTCTGTAAAAGGTAGCCAAGCAGATAATTACAACTCTCCCTTATCTTTACCAAGACAACAAATGTGAAAATAGATCTATATGATCACAAATTTTGTTCTTAGGGATATAAATTCCTTGAAACTGTGACAAAATTAAATGCATTTGATGACTATATTTGCTTGTAAAATCATGATGCTGCAGGAAAGAAAATTTCTGAAATTAATGAATATTACTCATTCTTTTAAGCTATGAATAGAAGGAAGAAATAACCCCTGATAGATTTCAGTCCAGCATCAATTTTTAAAAGTGTACTGTTCCTGAATGAAGGTTATGAATATGTTCATGTATATGCAAGTTTCATCCTTCACACACTGTACTTTTGGGTATTGTTGCAGTCTCCCCACCCAGCACCAGGAAGAGAGAAGAGGAGGAAAACAAGGAGTTTGACGGCTATAACTTCCCACACAGTGTGATCATGAGGGAGACGTTTAACCAGGTGTTTGGTTTACGTGAATTCCGCACTAACCAACTCAAGGCTATCAATGCTGCACTGTTAGGAATGACTGCTTTATTCTCATGCCTAGAGGTATAAAATACAGTGGAACTTCTATATCTCAAACACTAAAATCTAAAATTCCTTGGATATGTCAAAGTGATCTTGAAGTCCCAATAACTTATTCTCTAAGTATTTCACCCCTGATAGCTTGAATCCCCTGATATCTTTAGTTATCTGATATTTTGAATGCTCTGATATCACGGAAGTATTTCCTCAGTCCCAAGTTGGTTGACTGTATTCTATACATGTATCACATAAGAGACCCTTCCTATACACATAATAATAAAATATTATAGGTATGGTCCCCCCCCTAAAAGAAGTTATGTACAAATGCAGGTTAAAATATCAGGGGATCAAAAATCATTTTCTTTTCACTTAATGGCTTATCATATGAAGGTAAACCTTAAATATGAGGTAATTGAATGCATTCCTTTATACAATATATTTTGAATTATCATTAATCTAGTTGATCAGTGTTACACTTCTGATTGTAGGGGGCGGTAAGAGTCTGTGTAAATACCAGCTCCCTGCCCTGGTGACGGGGGCGTGTCTATCATTATATCCCCCCTAAAGGCCCTCATACAGGACCAGGTTGCAAGGCTCTGCTCCATGGATGTAAGTTTAATTTAGTCAATGTGGATTAGTGGTCCATGGCTATAATTATTGTATGTTGAGGTTGAATAATGTCGGAAATTTGAATATTCGTGCGATAGTGCATTGTGTAGTAATGGACTTACTGAAAATGTATTACATTTGGCTGGGTATTTTTTCTTTGCACTGAAACAGAAGGCAATTTTCACTAAATTAAGTATATCGCTGAAATATTTTTAATATTTAGATAGAGCACATTCAGAAAATGCTATTAAAAACAAATCAAATTTATGCTAACTTGCTAAAAAATCCATTTCTGCCAAATAACATACTTCTTTTTAATTGATGAATTCAATTCATGTAGATTTTGTCTTAGTTGTTTTGATCAAATTAAGAATACTATACCCAAATTATTTTTTTTTAATTGAACCTATAGGATCTTTTTTGACATTTTACAGATACAAGCAGGTCAGCTTTCATCTGACATGGACCAGAATCAATCTGATCAGATCTACAGAAAACTGTATTACAAATCCCCCGAGATCACACTACTCTACGTCACACCAGAAAAGGTACATGTGTACTAAAAATGACAGATACAGGAACATGTATTTTGTATGAAGTAGACTTACGAGTTATACAGTATTGAACTTCATGTACAGTTGTACTTTGTTATCTCAAACCTAATTTCTTGAATACCATGGATATGTTGAAGTGATTTTGTAGTCCAATCTTCTTATTTAATAATCTACCCTTGATATCTTAAAGTGTCTGATATCTAGAAATATTTTTCTTAGTACCATTGAGTTTGAGATCAAAGGAGTTGTATTTAAATCAGAGCTGTTTAAAGTACCTAATACATGTACCTATATGATATTGATGTGTTGTTTTGTAGATTTCAGCCAGTGCTAAGCTGTTGAGTAGCTTGGACAATTTACACAGAAGAGGGAAGTTGACTATATTTGTTATTGATGAAGCACACTGTGTCAGCCAGGTAAAATTAGCATTCCGGGAAATCTATCAGAGCCTTATTTACCCAGAAGACAAAAAATCTGTGAAAATAAAACTAGGAACAAGGGAATTTACTTGTACTTGCAATTGCAAAATGTAAAGGGGAAATGAAAAATCTGTGAAAAAAATTCTCCTTTAAAATAAATTATCATTAAAAAATCAAAGCCTATGTGTTTGATGAATTATGTTACCAAGCTATTCACCAGAGAATTTTAGGTAGAATTTGTCTTTGTAGTGGGGCCATGACTTCCGGCCAGACTATAAGAAGCTGGGGGTCCTGAAACAGAAGTACCCTGGGGTTCCTATGATGGCACTGACCGCCACTGCCAACATGAGAGTCCGCAAGGATGTCATCTATCAGCTGGGAATGAAGAATCCAAACTGGTAACTGTCAGTTTTAACATTTTAAGTTTTCAATATATTAAATGTAAAAGCATACGTTTTGTACATGTATGTATTTTGATTGCTTTTTGACAGCTTTGTTCAAAGCTTCAATCGCCCAAATTTGAAATTCCGAGTTGAACCTAAGAAACCGTCAACACTAACAGCAGATGTGACAAAACTGATAAAGGAACAGTTTCCAGGAAAATGTGGCATTGTGTATTGTCTTTCCAGGTCAGTATTCTGTTTTAAACTGGGATTCACTGAAAGAACTTTTAAATTCAGGTTCTCAAAATAGATTCAAAATTAACTCAGAAAAGAAGTTGTAAAAATTAATTTGAACAACAGTTTAACTCAAAAAGGAATGACTTCTCTAGAAATTGTAAACATAAAATTTAGGAATAATAGATTTGCCATTAACTAGGAAAATAATGAGTATTACAAATGGTAAACACTAAATTTAACGACTCTGGTATGAAAATTCTGAGCTTGATCTTCGTCAGCTACAATTTCATTCTGATAAAAATCAGATCCTTTGATCCGCTCACATGGATCAATACACAAAGGATCATTCATTAGAATTTTGACCAATCAATAGACCAATGCAATAGATTTCTGAGATACTTAATTCCTATAAGTGATCATTTGATTTGATAATTGAAAGGTCACCAGGAGAATACCCTGAATAAGATTTCTTAAGATCATTGTGTAGCGATCTATGTGAGCGGATCAAAGGATCTCATTTTAGTTGGTTGCTTCAATTTTAATGTGGATCTGTCTTTAACCTGTGTACAGAAAGGAGTGTGACACAGTAGCTTCAGAGCTGAATAAATCAGGTATCCAGGCTGTATCTTACCACGCAGGTCTCAGTGACAACGACAGAATCTCTATCCAGGAACAGTGGCTCAATGGACAGCGATGTAAAGTGAGTGAGCAGTCTAATACCCCCCCCCCCCCCCCCCAAAAAAAAAAACAGTGAAGACCACATCTTTTGTCCTCAGTACTTGATGTCTTCGTGATATGTCATTATTTATGGCATATTGTGTCAAATATGAAAGCCCTAGCATATGTCATTCAGAAGTAATCTCACAAATTTTTGGAAAATTAGGTGAGTCAGAAATAATGGCATGCTCGGAAATACAGGTAACTCTTGATGGCTTGAACTTCGATCTCTCGAAGTTCTTGATCGCTCGAAGTGAGTCTTTGGTCCCGATTTTTTCCCCTATACAACCAAGCAAATTTACTCTTGATTTCTCGAACTCTTGATCTCCCGAAACCCTTGATCCCTCGAAGTCAAAATGCAGTCCAGCTATACATATTCTATTGGAATTTTACCCTTGAAACCTCGAAGTGGCTATGTGTATACAATGTTACATAATTAGCGACTTTACCTGGACATTTAATGGCCCCAGGCAGAAGATGCGGGTCTCGAGAAACGGGATGTTTATTCAGGTGACACATACTGCTAGGTGATAATTGATTTATAATTAATCATATGTTGCCTATATGCTTTTAAAATAATTATCATCAACTGTCTTACGATAATTCGGAGAAGCGCTGTCAATGAAAAATAGTAAATAGAAAACAAAACGAAAAACTAAATAGTTTTAATTCTTATTTCGAGTCAGTGTCAGAGTTTAACGAAATATGACAAATTAATGCAGAAACAGCCTCAATGTCAATATTACGACTGTTGTTGCACAAATACTTACAGAACTTCGTTGAACGTTTAATGATCATGTTTGAAGTAGTCATTTATGCTGTGTACGACGCGGTAAAATGTCTTTTTCATTTAACGAATGCGTAGTTTGACGTCCGTACGGTATCAAAAAGAATAAATAAATAAACATGAAGTGAAGAAGTACATTTTTCATTTACTCAATTTAATGAACATTTATCTACAATACAAAAACATACCGTTGTTTTATAAAAACCACATGTAAAATGTTAGAACTGCATGACAATTATTACATCCGGTAAGTCTAATTTCAAAACCAGTCAACAAACCCGGAAAATTCCGGACTCTTGAAATCTCGAAATCTCTCGAAGTTTTTTCTCGGTCCTGCGGACTTCGAGGTATCGAGAGTTACCTGTATCTTGTAACGGATAAAACACGTCAAATATGAAAAGTCTTATCTCGTCTAAAAAAGTTGTGAGGTAAATATAACATTTGTGAAAGTAGACCAAACATTAAGGTCAAGGTCATGGGGTCAAAAATCATAGTGTATAGAAAGGCCTTGTCACATGTAAAATACATATGAAAGGTGAAAGCCCTAAATCTTCTAAATCAAAAGTAATGACCAGTGTTCAAGTTTTTGAGAAGTAGGTCAAACTTCAAGGTGAAGGTCAAGTTAAAAATCAAAGTGTATTTAGAAAGATCTTGACACAGGAAATACACATGCTTAGTATGAAAATCATAGCTGTTCTCATTTCAAAGTTTTGGCAAATTAAGTATAATGTATAAATTTTTGAAAAGGTCAAACTCCAATGTCAAGATCATGGAATAAAAAATCTTTTTAGTGCATTTTAAAAGATCTTGTCACAGGTGGGCCTAGTACACATAATATGTAATGTGAAAGTCCTATCTCTTCTCATTCAAAAGAATGAAAAGATATGACCAAGGTAAACGTTTTTGTTACAAATTGACAGACAGACAGATGAATGAGATATAATGTCACCTCGCTTTCGCGAAAATGGGGGACAATTATATGTATCTCAGTGTAGTCTACTTGTGTGGCATGCCAAATTATTTTAAAATCAGGTCAAAACTAAACAGTTGAACAGTTGTTGAAGGTATTTAAATGCCTATCTAGACCAGGAAGTATAAACACCTGACAGGTAGATAACACAGGTGTGTCACATGATCAGAGTCCATAACAGATAGACTTTAGTTGGAGTTTGATCAAAAGGGTGAACACCATTACTAAAATCAGGTAAGAAATTTACAAGTTTTCTGAGCGTATGAAAACAATTCTGAAAGTATTGAAAATCAGTATTACAAGCTTGAACTAAGGGGAACAAAATTTCCTTCCTACAATGCCTTGTATGTATAAGATAATGATTTTTTTCTACCGATACATGTTTATCTTCAAAGCTTGTTTATCTATTTGGAGTCCATGTTGCCTTCAAATTAAGTCGATAAATGTATATATTTTTAATATATTGATTTTTTTATGCTTCAGTTACAAGATACGATGGACCCCCGTACCAGTGCCCAGGACGTGATGCGATGTGACCTGTGTGAGACCGCTGTGGTACAGATGCACTGTGATACATGTCTAGCCAACCTGTGTACAGCTTGTGTAGGAAAACACTTCTCTGCTGAGCTATCAAAACGTCATGAAATTGTGGACTTTAAAGATAGAAAATCCACTCCTCTCTACCCTGTATGTACATCTCATGCCAAAGAAGGATGTGAAATGTACTGTAAACAATGTGACATTCCTGTCTGTCTTAGCTGCCTTGCATCCAAACAACATTTAGGTCATGAATTATCTAAAGTTTTGCAAGTTCTGGATGAAAAGAAGGATATTATTATAAAAGGAAGAATTGAATTAAATGACACTATCTACCCCATCTACCAGGACATTGCCTCTGGTGTACAAAACAGAATGAGTCAGTTAGAAAAGAAATATGGAGATCTCTCAACAGCCATAACAAAACATGGAGAGGACTGGCACAGAGAAATTGACAAACTTGTCAGGAAACTCAAAGCTGAAGTTGATGAAATGAAATACACACAATTACAAACTCTACAGAAACATCTGGATGAAATAAACAAGAACATTTCTGACATCAAGGAAGAAATTGATTGGATGGAAACTGCAAAAGACACCAATGACTTGTCAAAACTATTTAGTGTCCTGTCCAATGTACACACATACAGAGATCTTCCACACAAAATCACACCATTGTTACCCAAGTTCAATCCAGGAAAAAATCAGCAAGAGGAACTTGGTAAACTATTTGGAGCCTTATCATCAAGTTCTTTATCATCAGATAAACATGGCTACAGCATGAAGACATCACAGAAATCACCAGAAGCTGGATCCTCTCCTCCAGTCAAACAGCTGCTTGATGAACCACAGACTGTCACCACCATAGACACTGGGTATGTGAGACTTTTCAATGTGGCCTGTCTGAGTGATGAAGAAATCTGGACAAGTGGAAATGACAACATCATGAAACTCTACAGCATCAAACAGGGATCACTACTCAAGTCAATCACAACCAAGTCAAGTAACAGACCACGTGACATAGCAGTGACAAAAACTGGAGATCTAGTTTATATTGATAACAGTGATAGAACTATGAACATTGTGAAGAATGAGAAGATAGAGGAGGTGATCAGACTACAGAACTGGATACCTAAAGGTGTCTATAGTACCTCCTCTGGTGACCTCCTGGTTCTCATGGACAGTGATGATGACAAACAAACAAAAGTTGTCCGTTACTCTGGCTCCACAGAGAAACAAACAATTCAGTTTGATGATAAAGGTAAACCTCTCTTTTCATCTAGTATCATATACATAACTGAGAACAGGAACCTGAATATCTGTGTGTCTGACGACGGAGCTAATGCAGTAGTGGTGGTCAATCAGGACGGGAAACTGAGATTCAGGTACACTGGACATACTCCTGCTACAAAGAACCAACCATTCATTCCACGAGGAATCACCACAGACAGTCAGAGTCACATCCTTACAGCTGATTATCTCAATCACTGTGTCCACATCCTAGACCAGGATGGACACTTCCTCCGTTACATAGGCTGTGGACTGAGATATCCCCTGAGACTCTGTACAGATAAAAATGACAATCTGTTTGTTGCTCAATGGGGAAAGGGACAAGTGAAGAAAATCAAATATCTGCAGTGAAATCTATGACCAATAGAATAATAACATATGACAATGATTTATCTTATCAAACTTATCATAATGATTCACTCTTAAACTGTTTCCATGACTTATCACAGAAGAAACTTTTTGAACTTATGCAAGTTTCAATTGTATGAAAGCCTAAAAAAGTTAAACTTACAATGGGTAGAATGCTACAGAAACAAAATATCATGTTGTTACTTTTGTTTTCTAAAATAAATAATCAATTCCACAACATACTTCAGCTGCATAAAAGAGCACTCACTTCCAAACATTAATTAACATTTTGTCAAGAATGAACATTTGTCTTAAAACATTAAATGATTAGAAATGTTCAGAGTCTAAGTTAGAGTTGTGAAAATATTTAATTTTCCTAGTCAATTCGTATGATATTTGAATATACAGTTGTATATTCGAACGATGTTGCAGTATTTGATAGTATGTCAATTTAACTGATAGTCGAACAGGCAACTATTTGTTGACACCCCTAAAAAAAAAATGTAGGTAATTGTCTAATAAATTTTGATAATTGGTTCGATACACAAGCATCAAGACTCTATATGCATTTTCAGGTCATATGTGCCACAATTGCCTTTGTAATGGGGATTGACAAACCGGATGTCAGATTTGTCATCCATTACTCCTTGCCGAAGTCGGTGGAGGGATTTTATCAGGAGACGGGGCGAGCCGGGAGGTACGAACAGCTAGCCCACTGTATAATGTACTACACTTACCAGGATGTCAAAAGACAGAGGAGGATTATAGAGAGTAAGTAGAGGGGTCTGTTATAATGTACTACACGTACCAGGACGTCAAAAGACTGAGGAGGATTATAGAGAGTAAGTAGGGGGGTCTGTTATAATGTACTACACGTACCAGGACGTCAAAAGACTGAGGAGGAATATAGAGAGTAAGTAGGGGTGTCTGTTATAATGTACTACACGTACCAGGACGTCAAAAGACTGAGGAGGATTATAGAGAGTAAGTAGGGGGTCTGTTATAATGTACTACACATACCAGGACGTCAAAAGACTTAGGAGGATTATAGAGAGTAAGTTGGGGGTCTGTTATAATGTACTACACGTACCAGGACGTCAAAAGACTGAGGAGGAATATAGAGAGTAAGTAGGGGTGTCTGTTATAATGTACTACACGTACCAGGACGTCAAAAGACTGAGGAGGATTATAGAGAGTAAGTAGGGGGGTCTGTTATAATGTACTACACGTACCAGGACGTCAAAAGACTGAGGAGGATTATAGAGAGTAAGTAGGGGTGTCTGTTATAATGTACTACACGTACCAGGACGTCAAAAGAATGAGGAGGATTATAGAGAGTAAGTAGGGGGGTCTGTTATAATGTAATACACGTACCAGGACGTCAAAAGACTGAGGAGGAATAGAGAGAGTAAGTAGGGGTGTCTGTTATAATGTACTACACGTACCAGGACGTCAAAAGACTGAGGAGGATTATAGAGAGTAAGTAGGGGGGTCTGTTATAATGTACTACACGTACCAGGACGTCAAAAGACTGAGGAGGATTATAGAGAGTAAGTAGGGGGTCTATTATAATGTACTACACGTAACAGGACGTCAAAAGACTGTTGTGGATTATAGAGTGTATGTAGGGGTTCTGTTATAATGTACTACACGTACCAGGACGTCAAAAGACAGAGGAGGATTATAGAGAGTAAGTAGGGGGGTCTGTTATAATGTACTACACATACCAGGACGTCAAAAGACTGAGGATGATTATAGAAAGTAAGTAGGGGGGTCTGTTATAATGTACTACAAGTACCAGGACGTCAAAAGACTGAGGAGGATTATGGAGAGTAAGTAGAGAGGTCTGTTATAATGTACTACACGTACCAGGACGTCAAAAGACTGAGGAGGATTATAGAGAGTAAGTAGAGGATTCTGTTATAATGTACTACACGTACCAGGACGTCAAAAGACTGAGGAGGATTATAGAGATAAGTAGGGGGGGTCTGTTATAATGTACTACACATACCAGGACGTCGAAAGACTGAGAATTATAGAGAGTAAGTAAGGGGTCTGTTATAATGTACTACACGTACCAGGACGTCAAAAGACTGAGGAAGATTATAGAGAGTAAGTAGGGGGGTGTCTGTTATAATGTACTACACATACCAGGACGTCAAAAGACTGAGAATTATAGAGAGTAAGTAGGGGGTCTGTTATAATGTACAACACGTACCAGGACATCAAAAGCCTGAGGAAGATTATAGAGAGTAAGTAGGAGGGGTCTGTTATAATGTACTACACGTACCAGGACGTCAAAAGAATACATATAACATTAATTTTTATGTTATATACATCTAGTTAGAGGGTCATTAGATACAGTTGAACTTCATGAGTTTGAATATCATGCATATATATTGAAAGGATTTTGAAGTTTCAACCATTTATTTCTAAAATTGTTTTATAGTTGGTATCTCAAGTCCTCGGATATCTAAGAGATTTTTCTTGGTCCCATGATTTTTGAGATAACATGTTGAATTTTGCAGAGAATCAATCCCCACATTTTGATTTTGACTTCATTATGTGAAGAGTGTTTTGATTCTTCACAGTGGATCAGGCAGCCACATTTGATTCCAAAAGAGTTCATATAGACAACCTCTTCAGAATGGTTCAGTACTGTGAGAACGTGGCCGACTGTAGAAGATTACAGCTGCTTAATTACTTCGGAGAACGAGACTTTAATAGAGAGGAGTGTGGGAATTTCCGTGGAGCTATCTGTGACAATGGTGTGTCTAAGGTAAGAATTATTTTCTGTTTTGCTTGGATTTTTGTATATAATATATGTAATTATAGTTTATGTAAGTGTAAGCTTAGGTTTTCAATAGAACTGGCTCCGCATATATTCATTACTTTAGAACAGTATCAAACAAAATATCAAAGGAATTCTCAAAACTGACAATTATTTATGTTCTGTTAACTTTTATCTGAATTTTCACGCAACATATTTCACAGCGCTACATTGCAGTAATGAAAGTTTTTGCTCTATATTTGTTTCATACCTGACATTTATTTGAAATACATGCGTAATTTCTCAATAAATGAATGAATGAATGAAACTTAATTGGAAAGAAGGAATCGAAAGACATGTATTTTTACATATACAGGTACATCAAATATGTATTCCAGATTGAATAATTAACATGTACCAAGATGTTAGAAAAATTGTTGTACATCTGTATCTAAAACTTATATAAATTGTTTTGGTATGCAGTTTTGGATGATTGATTATTGATTCTTATATATTAAGGAGTCCTTCCAACTCCGTGATGTCACAGATGATGTCAAGGATATTGTGAAGTGTGTGAAGGATCTGACCGTCAATGGAAGACTGGGAAACGACTACACCCTTATCTACTTTGTGGATATTTTTAGAGGAAAAGAAGAATCTTTCTCAGAAACCATTTGTAGTCACTATTTCCTTGTATACACTATGTGTTTTAGTAATTTGAATTCATCTACATGCGACTTATTTCTAGTGTTACATAAGATAGCAAAGTGTTATCAACATTCCATTCAGTTAATGTTACAGTAAATGCCAAACCAACTTTACCACTGTTTAATCCGTATTCACACATATGTATATACATGTATATGCTTTAGTTTTGTACCAAATATTTGCATTTAGTTATTATA